>NW_019239393.1:151502-217079 GCF_002742605.1 Olea europaea var. sylvestris
GGGTGAAAACCCCGAGAAATATGGGAACAAACTTTTGATGTTGTAATAATTAGATGTTGGCAAGACTTTAGCTACACGTTTGTAAAAATTAAGGAAAAGAATGGGAAACTTTTGAATGTGAAAGTCTCCGTGGAAAGGATGAGAAGGAGGATGAGGAGTAGAAGAAGAATCTGAAACAATTAAAAACTAGAAAGGGCTCTTTCATGCACCTTTACATTGGCTAGTGACAATTTTCTTCACCTTTTTGCATCCTGAAATTGCGCAGCTTTATAACTTTTTACCATAAATAATGAATTGCCCGCATTTTTATTTATCTATTGCATTTTTGCAAAAAGTAGTGCTATTCATAATCGTCCACTGCGACAATGATCATACGTGACATCTTACATGACGATTTGTGATTGGATATATTAATGTTGTAGTTTTTTCTTCTCACATATGTCAAATTACTAACCGTCACACGCGTGCCACATGGGACGACTCGAATAATGAGTGACTACAGATAGTATTATTCTTTTGCAAATGACATGTTGCCCCCAAAAGTAATTTTGAAGTGTATTCATAGCTATTTCAACCATGGTAGGTTTTTGACTTTTCTAGAATTTTGAAGAACACTTGATCATATGAGTACAAGTTCACAAGAATAGCCATGGGTAGGGAGAACCATTTGATGCCACTTTTCACATCATATTCGTTTCATGTCAGTGTCAATTCTACAAGATTTTTGCTACCCTAACAAAAGGAGAAGGTAAAAGTCTTATGTATCATTTGTATTAAATTCATGAGAGCACTATTTCCCTGTCATTATTATGATGGCCCAAGTTTGAAGTTTTACTGGTTCAAGTGAAAAATACATGCCTATGATACTGCCATAAATATGCAAAGAATATCTATTTACAGTTCACTAAACGTTATACAGAGACCAAATCTACCCTAGATGATATCGTGTCCCTAAGTTTCATAACATTACAGTTTTTTTTTTTTTTTTTGGATGGGGCATAGTAAATCTTTTAACAAAGATCAGAAACAAAGCTGCCTGCACTGACCTGCTTCGACCAGAGAGGGACAGTAAGGACACTTGAAAGGCCGAGTGCTATTATTTTTGGACAGCTTTGTAATAGATTGCTTACACAGTACATGACCGCATGACATCAGCATAGGGGAGTTCTCTTCACTTGCTATATCCCGGCTCACAGGACAAACAAACATCGAATGGAACTGGAATTCTCCGTCCAAATCCACGGGCACGGGTAATTGTTTCATGGATTGCCATTCATGCATTTTACCAGTCATGACATTCACCAGTTTTAGAAGGGTTGGCAACCCCTGAACTCCAGCTGCAATTGTCACACTCAACGGACTCTCATATGATTGCTCAATAAGGTTGCAGAACTGCCGGGTGAACTCCTCAGCCAATTTGTCCCAGTGCACAGGGGATAATAATTCGGAATATGGAGAGGAATCGAGACTCCCAGCCCATACAAGACAAGCCATAAGCTTTTGAATTTCAGCCATATGACTGGAAGCATAAGGAGCGAAAAATGTTCTAGCATACTTCAGAGCTTCATCACTGCCGTTGTTCTGCAAGATCTCCACAAACCGAAGGTGATGAAACTTCAGTTCAATGTCAGATCCACTTCGTATAAGTTGTTCCTTGTTGGTGGAAGCCCAATTCAGAGCAGGCTCCAGGTTATGTGACTCCATGGCTTCAAGTATTTGATACATTTCCAAAAAAGGAGATTTATCAGCCGCAGCTTCTGGTTTCCCGGACTCGTGGACGAAAAAATCACCAATATCAAACTGACCCTCCCGATAGAAATGACTGGCAATGATTTGATTGGCAGTATGAATATCAAAATCAACATTACGATAAGCCTTCGATATATCGGGATTGAAGGATTTCTCAAGGATTTTTGGATACTTGCTCAAAGCAATGTTCAATTCCTTTTGTGTGCCTTCCATCTGGTTGAGTGGAGCAATTTCTTTCAACTTGGCTTTTACTTCACCAAGGATCAACTTACAATCAGATGCAGATGCATGACCTGATTGTATTCTAGATAATGTTTGTTCTATCTCTTGCCCAATTTGTTCAATTATTTCTTGAAATTTTGAGGACAACGATATCTGCTTCTTTGTAACACGATCAAATGCATCTTTGATGTTACTCAGCTCCATTTGAAATTCTGAAGTTCCTAAATGGAAAAGTTGAAAAATTAATTAATGACTACCTACAAGAAGTAATAAAGACCAAGTTTCCAAGCACAAGACTGATCCATAGAAGTGCAAATACCAAACAAACAAGTAGAAACTCCACTTAGGTCAAGCGGAGGAGGAAATGGAAGAAAAGAATACGACGAATAAAGGAAAAAAATTCCTCTAACCAAATAACAAATAAACATCAATATAATAAAAGCATGGGTTATGCATTAATATACTCATCTTTCATTGGTGACGACAATGATAACAACTATGCCGATGCTGTCAGTGATGTCTAGATTTAACTAGATTAAGGAAGGCCAGTAAAAACGCACTGGCAACACCCAAAAACAGGAAAATAATATAATTTTGAGCATCTAAACAAAAATAGATCATTCCCAATGGGAACAGGTACCGTGTGAGGGCTGAAGGGTGGGGGATCAGGAGGGAATTTCAATTTTTCCCTTCCTCCATTTTTTTTAAATAGTCCTTTCACTAAATATCCAATGGTCATCAGAGATGTGCTATTTTGGAGGCAATTTTGGTGTACCGCCACATTAGAAGGTCCAGATATGTTGGTCTTTTGGGCATGGGTGAACGTACAGTTACAGGCTATGTTGCACTGTCCCGAACATGCAACAAGACTCGTTGACATGTGATTTTCTAGAAAAGTAGGATATGGACACATAAGGAACATGTCGATTTAAATTCTTTAAATTTTTGAATTTATATATAATATCTTTATTGTTATACTTTTTAATACAAGACACAACACATGCCATATTGAACACTTAACTGAGGAATGTCTCCAGAGCATCTCAAGTGTTAGAAATTTAAAGATTATATGAAAAATAGGCACAGCATGTAGCTTATTTGACCCACATCATGAAGTGTTCAAAGATCATCGCTGGTCGGTGTCCAACAAGAAACTATACTTATCAGTTAAGAAGCACGGATATGGATACGTAATTCAGATACGATACAAACTTTTAAAAAAAATTAGGATACGTCGAGATGTGTTCTAAAATTCATAATTTTCTTAATATAAAAACGTTAATACAGTACTTCAATTTCTTTCAACACTACATGAAGAAGGTTGTATAAAAAGTTTCAAAGTAATATTGTGTAGTAAAGGTACATGTAAACCATAAAGTATTGGATACATGTCAAAAATTATACAAAAATATAAGATAATTTAAAAATACATACATGGATACGTATCGAAAATTTAGAAAATATAAAAATATATAAAATAATTAAAAAATAAGTCAAAGGGTATCAAATGGTATTGGAGCTTATCGGATACGAGTATGTAACAAGTTTACAAGTATCGATACTTTTTAGCTTATCAAACACAGATACACCATCCTAGAAGTGTCCGTGCATCATAGCTCATGGGAAATGAAGCAATTGTGCAGAAGAGGAGAGGAAATGACAAAAATTGAAAAGGAAAATGATAAATATTTCTATAGATACTGTGGTGCTATTTTTTGAAGATAGCAAACATGTGCTTGTGTAAAAGAAAACCAGAAATCTATCCGCATTTTGTTTTCAAGACCAGTAAAAAAAAAAGGTGGTACTAAATAATTTAAGAAGCTCCTCTTCTGGTTTTTACAAGTGCTATAGCCTCAAAAGTGTTACTCCTACTTTACTTGTTGACTTGTAACCTTTAATCTTCATTGTTTTGACAATCAGATTTGAGACAATTGAATCATCTTACAACAAGCCAAGTCTAGCTTAACCTTTTTTTGTTTGTGAGCACACACGTCTGATTCTTTACTAAAAATGTGCATGTCTGAGACTTGCAAATAATATCTTAAATTAAACATGGAGACAGAGACCAACTTCTCAAATTACATAAGAAGAAATAAATCAACGACATAAAAAGCAACTCATGAACAAAATTTGTACTCTTCAGAAGTTAAACAACAAAAGTGACAACTCGGCCACTAAATTAGCAATTCAAAACTAGAAGCAAGGTATATTGGTCTGCTTATCCCGGAGACGATAATTTTTGGACTATAATATATTTAGAACAAATTGGAATTACCATAAACTTTTAGTAATTTTCAGCAAATATATCGTGTTAGAATTTGGATGTGACCTAAATTCCTTGTTGAAATAATTGTAGACTTCTAATTGAAGAGTACATCAAGAGGAATTCTAATTGGAATGCTATTGATGAATCCTATTCAAGTTTAATTGCTGTAGTTGTATTTTTTCCATATTGTTATCGAATAAAGCATCGGTTCCTTTGCTTAACTCTTTTTTTTTTTTTTACTGTCATCTTGTTCTATTGGTTGTGATCTTACATATTTCATATTATACCATTAAATCTCAATTCTTGTGTCTAGTCCAACAAGGTGGTTTCAGAGCTATTCCACATTCAATAAGTGATATCCTAGCTAGGCTGCAGGATCTTCGTGATTTGATTGAAATTTTTCTAGAGATAACTACTTTGAAATATTATATTCCACTGCTAGATCGCAATACGAAATTTTCGCTATGGCAAGTAAAGATGAGAGCTATTTTAGCGCAGATGCATTTAGATGATGCTAGCTGATTGGACAATAGAGAATAAAGGACGAAAGGATAGGAAGGCTCTATCGAAGATTCATCCTCACCTCTCCAATAACATTCTGCAAGATATCTTAAAGGAAAAGACAGTGGCGACTTTGTGGTTAAAACTGGAGCCGTTGTGCATGACGAGAAGTCTTCAAAGCAAACTGCATCTTAAGCAAAGGCTATATTCCCATCGCATGGCGGAAGGAGAATCGCTGGAAGACCACCTTGCTGTGTTCAAGGAAATCGTCGCAGATTTAGAGACATTGAAGGTCAAGTATGATAAGTAAGATTTAGCCTTGATCCTGTTGTGTTCATTGCCCGCCTCTTATTCGTCGTTTTAGGACACGATTTTGTACAATTGTGACACGCTTATCATTGAAGATGCTTACGATGCTTCATACCCAAAGGAGAAGATGAAACATGAGCTACATCTAACGATGAAGAAGCTCTAGTATCTCAAGGTGGTTGATAGAGGGCGGATCGAAGGTGAACTACAGCAACTTGTATTGCTTCTACTGCAGAAGGAAAGGACATGTTCAGAAGGATTGCGATAAATTGCAGGCTAAAGGTGATTTAGCTGCAAATCATGGAACGCAATCATTGACTTCAAACGAGACCAATGTAGTTGAGGATTTTTCGGATGGCGGTGATGTGATGTTGACCGTAGTATCTGACATGGAGTCTAAGCCTGACAAGGAGTGGATTCTTGATTCAGCATGTTCGCATAATACGTGTTCCAATCAGGACTTGTTTCAGACATATGAGGCGGTTAAGCAAGGTGGAGTTGTCATGGAAAACAACCAGTCTTATCGGGTTGTTGGAAACAGTCGAGTCAGATTGAGATTGCAAGATGGGACAATCAGAACACTTGGTCAGGTTTGACATGTTCCAGATTTGAAGAGGAATCTCATCTCGTTGATTACCTTGGATTCAAAAGGGTATAAGTTCTCTGGTGGAGGTGGAATCTTGAAGATCCGAATGGATGTCCGGGTTGTACTGAAAGAACAGAAGAAGTCTTAGTTGTAAATATTACAAGGGAGCGCAGAACTAGTTAAGAGATATTTGAACAAGTTTCGTACCGTGGAGGAAATTCAGTTTGATACAATACTTCTTGTGATGGGCTCTGAATCGATTCAAAACATTGCTCAAAGAGCATTGGTGATTCCGCTTTGCCATCAATTTCAACGGATACACTGTGTTCAGTTGCTAGGATTTGATCCATTGAGCGTAGGTACAGTGGTATTGTGATATCTGTAATGCTTTCAGGATTGTTGAAGGTGACATTTTTAGCAAGGGGCCTACTGATCATGCATTTTGTGTAGTTTCTGCTATAGAGTATGCTTTGGGAATAGGTGGAATTTTGGGAACTCGAAAGTAGGGTTCCAATATCGTTTGTGGACGTCGTGCAGAGGAAGATGTTTTTGTGGAATGGAGAGTTTTGGTTCTGGTTGAAGAGTTCAGTTTATTTCGTTGCAGTTGAATTTATTTTTCCAGGTGAACAAATTTTGGAGTTTTGTTCGTTGTAGTGGAATTCATGTCAAAGTGAATATTGTTAGAATTTGAGTGTGAACCGAATTTCTTGTTGAAATAATTGTAGAATTCTAATTGAAGTGCACTTCAAGAGGAATTATAATTGGAATGCTATTGAGGAATCCTATTCAAATTTAATTGCTGTAGCTGTATTCTCTCCATATTGTTGTTGAATAGAACATTGGTTCCTCTGCTTAACTCTTTTTTTGTGTCTTTACGTTAGTCTTGTTCTATTGATTGTGATTTTACATATTTCATATTACACCATTAAATCTCAATTCTTGCGTTGCCGTTTAGTCCAACAAGGTGATTTCAGAGCTATTCCGCCTTCAACATATCATATCAGTTAACCCTGCAATAATTTGAGCAAATTATGTAATAAAGAAGACTAGAATTTCTATATGCATATCAACCATCAATCCAATTTCAGAAATTAAATAGTTAATGTCCAAACAGAAAATTAAACGCACATAAGAGCTAAACCACGAGAGCAACCTGATAAAATTTAATAAGGCTTAAAGTTACGGGCTAAAATTGTCTTTAATCAAATTCCGGGATACAACTTACAAATACCTGGAATTGACAACCAAATTATATTAATGGGGTGTTGCTCAAAGCGAATTGCATTGGTGTGGGATATAGAGTGATGGAAATATATTCTTCAATCTTAGAAAAAGTTATTTTCTCGTCCCAACCATGTGCACACCAAGAAAGACAACTTGGCCAATTAGGCCATCGTAAGATACTAGCATAAGCTCAAAATAGCATCGTCATCAACATAGAACGAGAGTTAAGAGGGCATTAAAATGACAACTTACAAAACAGTAAGCGAAGATAATCTTTGCAGTAGTAATATATATGAAATAGATACGAGTCAGTAAATCAAGGCGAAACCTCACAAATGACACTTAAGGTTCAAGGCATTCCTAAAAGCCTCACACAAGGAGGGTATCAAGGTGTAAACTTCAAATAGTTCTTTCAAGCAATGGGTATGACATTCTAATGAGTGTAATGACTGCTTATTTCTTACAAAAAAATTGTACATATCAATGGGACAAGTGATGGATGGGAAATTTAACTCAGAAGTTTGCATCAATGTTTTTAAAATCACTCAAAGGGTCAAGGGTCGATGGTTCAATAGTTGAACAGGGTTTTAACCGAAAGGAAAAAATAATTAATAAAATATATAAATTAATAAATATAATTACTTTTTATCTATTTTAAAATAAAATTTGAATTAGTAACTAACAAATAAAGCCATATAAAGTCAAAGATGTATCATTAAGTTTTAAAACATTTCATAAAATATGCAATTTCCTACAATTGACTCTTTGATAATTGAGTCAAAGACTTCATATTTTTTTCCTGCACACCTCTTTCTCCCCTCATGGTCCTTATTAAAATGACCAATTACTCTATCTCCTTTCAATAAAATCAACTACTCTCTTTCTCTCTATAACAATTTGAACAATAATAGCATTTCTACCAGCACCACCTCTTTCCTTTTCATGTTCATAGATCTGCCGACTGCTCTTCAAGTCAATGCCTAGTGCTGACTGTGAAGATAAAAATGTGGTTGAAAGAAATTTTTTACAGAGAAATCGTGAAAAACGTTACCGATTCATCCCATTCAAGGGTTGAACTGTCCGGTTGACGGGTTTATCTACCAGTTTTTTAGCAAGCGGCTTAATCACTTAACTGAACTGGATTCGGCTCCAGTTCACTTTCACGAGTCGAATTGTTCGGTCCGGTCCCATCAGGTTTTGACAATTTTGGTCTACGGAGAATACATTATTTGTAATAATCACTAATTATTTCACCCCACGCATTGACAGTTTTGACCAATAACCCAAAATGTTTCACGAGACAACATTGCATTTAGGCTTTAGTAGAATAAATAGATGGACCTACAACTACACTAGACTCCTCGGTCTTTCTATCCGGTCCCATCAGGTTTTGACATTTTGGTCTACGGAGAATACATTATTTGTAATAATCACTAATTATTTCACCCCACGCATTGACAGTTTTGACCAATAACCCAAAATGTTTCACGAGACAACATTGCATTTAGGCTTTAGTAGAATAAATAGATGGACCTACAACTACACTAGACTCCTCGGTCTTTCTGTTTTAGGACAAAAGAGAATTGCATTAACGGAACTCCAAAAAATAAGGGTTATAGGTTATCTAAAAGACTATCCATCAGAACTTCAAATTAAAAATGGCATCACGTCCTCCAAGTGTTACAGGACAATACTTTGAAAAGATACATTGCAAAGTCAACAAAGAATCCTAAAAAATTACGAGGCGCATCCGCTTTTAAGCATGCACAAAAGCAGAGCATCAAAACAGTTGTTTACTCAATATTAGGATAGCTCAAAATACGTAATTGTAGACATTACGTAATTGACTTAATAAAAAACATGTCTCCTCTGCACCGCAAGGAATTTATACTAGGCCAAGTTAAACAAATTCTAGTTTAAGTTAAACAAATTCTAGTTTTTCACCAATTAAATTAATTTCATGGTATATCAAGTAAATTGAAGGATCAGGAATAAAACGAGTTACTTACCAATCAAACAAGCATGAAAATTACGATGAAGGAAAACAAAGCTGAACCGAGATCGAGAGAATAGTATTCAAATCGAATAAATTAAGTTGATTCATGAGTTCACATAAAGATTAAATGGTTATACAAATCGATTTCACCAATTAAATTAATTTCATGGTATATCAAGTAAATTGAAGGATCAGGAATAAAACGAGTTACTTACCGATCAAACAAGCATGAAAATTACGATGAAGGAAAACAAAGCTGAACGGAGATCGAGAGAATAGTATTCAAATCGAATAAATTAAGTTGATTCATGAGTTCACATAAAGATTAAATGGTTATACAAATCGATAAATAAAATACAACGCGGAAATAGTTTTGCTTACCTGAAGAAGAACAGAGAAAGAGTGCGAAATGCAATTATGATTGATTGGGCAGCAGCAAAATGTTGGTCAGCTGTAAGCGGTGGTGCCACAGGAAGATATTCTTGCTTTTATAGTTTGGAATTCAACATTCCCAATTGACGGTTTTGTTCCCGAAGGTTTACAGTGGGCCTAATACACATTGGCCCAGGATTTGTACAAGCCCAGACGAATTTTTCCATTTTCGAAAATTTCCTTGAAGTAAATTATGAATAATTATTCATAGGCATGACCTATGACGGACAGTTGTTGATTTTATATTTTATATAAGTGTATAAATCAAACAAGTAATAAAGTGAATTTAAGAGTTCGAATTATCGAACCCACAAAGATTATTATCTAACCGTTGGCTCAACTCTTTGTAACTTCAATTCGATTAGTTATAAATAGATATGCTTTAATTGTTATCCTAAATATTATAAATCTACAAAAATAATTAAAAATGTGGATATTTTATATGATCTTTTAAATGTTATGTTTCACGAGTTTACCATAATTTATCTCCTCAATCTTAATCACCAATTCTTATAACAGCTGATTATTTGTCGATCGAATTCTTCAAAATTAATTATTTGTATCCCTCAAGTTCAAATCAATCCCACCTAATTAACTCAACCCACCGTGTATTTATGCAAATACAAATTAGCCTTAATCAAGACTATTCAATTACCAAAGAATTTATGTAACAATCGCGATAACAATAAAAGTGTATCTCTACTCTTTTATCCAAATTCTAGGTTTTTATTATATGGTATAAATAAATAATCCACCTCGATGTAATTATTGCTCAAGAATCAATGAATCGGTGGCCAATTAGTCCAAAAATATTAAGAGGATAAATAAAAATAGTTTACAACATCAATTGGATATTTAAAACCTTTTCTTAAAATTAAGGTTCAAAAGTATATTACAATCGTTCATCTTAACTAACTAATTAATTAATTATACACCATGGAAAAAGAAAAACATAAGAAGAAATTGAAGTACAATAGAGGATTTTAAGGAAACATGGAGAAAGATAAAGATCTTGCACCAAGAATTCGTCATCTTCTTATGAAAATCTTGAAATCTAGCTTTTTGGTAGGTTTTTTTATCTCCTTTTTTGGTTTTTTTTCCTTGTAATTTATATGAATTTTGTATTCCAAAAGACCTTTTTGACTTACATAATATATGTATAATTGATAAAACTCTTTACTTAAATATATGTGTATAATGAAACCATGCAAGTCTCCTTAAATTGTCCGATTAATGCATGCATTTATTTAACAAGATTTAAGTCCAAATCCTTGTTCAAATTTGTTTCCATAAAGAGTTTAAAAAGAAAAAGGATATAATTTCTTTTTCAATTGGGCACATTTTCTCATCCAACTTTAATCCTTCATCTTTCAATATTTGCAATTAAGTCGCTTTCATCTTTAAACATTAATAATTGACCGAATGTAAGTTACAAAAGTTTGTAATTTAGTCTCCAAACTTTCAAATATCGAATTAAACTTTCAAAACTTATATTTTTTATCGGATGCTCTATTATTACTTCTAATAGCAATTCGGTTAATATTTAATTGTTTCGAATCAACTCCAATTAAGCTCCAAATAGCACTTTCTCACACCAATTGTATACAAGTTGGAATTTTTCATACAATTAACATAATTTACGCAAATTAGATATTTTATCGCTCAATTTAAATAAAATTGAATAAGAATAAAAATCCGAATAAAGGCATGAACAATGGTCTATGTGCCTCTATACATGATTTAGAAGGTTCAACATCTTAGTAATTAACAATATCCATTTTAATTTAAATAAAAATATAATAATTGGACATTTTAATCTATGTGGAGCACCACATAGACAGCCTATGATAGGCAATACTTATGAATAGTAGCAAAACCCAAGAATAAAAAGAGAAGATTTTCTTATGATTTTTTAATTGTCAAATTAAATTAAAGAAAAATTGTATGAACAAAATAATTTGAATCAAAATGATGAATCGACAACCCATTGATTATTTAAATTTATCCGATTGTTGGGTTTTTCATTAGCCACCATTTTTTTAAAATTTATTTTTAATCATATATTTCAGGTGATTCTAAAACACTCATTTTTAAAGCACATTTCCTCAAACTGAAAATTAAAATTAAAAACAAGTGGTGGAGAATTAGAAAAATGTGCAGGTAAGGGTTGTTGGATATGGTGTTGGACAAAGAAATGGTACAAGTGGTGGTACATAGGCAAAGGAGGGTTTGGAGCCCGTGGTGAAGGTTGTTGGTGTGATGTGTGATGGTGGCATGGTATAAAACATCACGTTACACATTACAAAAGTGTAACATGTATATTAATGTGTTACAAAAGGTGTATTACGTGTTTTGAAAAAGAGTAATACGAATATGTTATTAATGTAATACAATATTTTTGAAAACGTAGAATAGTATTTTCAACATCTCTTATCTCGAGTCCGATTGCATCAACATCCATTAAGGCCTAAAAGTGCACTACTCTCCTTAATATTTCTGATTTGCTGCTCTTTTATCCTTTTATCGTTTGTGCTTTTACTCGACGTGAAGCAAATGTCTTGCTCATGTACTTATTACGCATCTTGTGTTGGAACTTTCTTCTTCAGGCCGGTTTGGGAAGCTTTGGTTGATTTAATAGAAAAATTCACAAATACATTAAAATAGTACTAATTCCATACTTACTTTTAAACATTTTTCTATAATCAAAATGTTGTTTTTCTTTTATTTTTTTACAATAAATTTTGCAACACAATATTGCATTTGTAAAATTATGTTAGATACAAATTTCATCACCATGTTTTATCATTTGTAACAAAATGTGTTCACATATTTCAATCTTTGTCATGTTCGTCACCACCACCACCACCACCATTTATAACATTCAATATTTTACCACCAAGATCACCCTCGCCCTCATTTATAACATATATTTTAAAAGTTCGTAATCACCACAATTGCAATCACCACCACTACCACCATCAAAGCTGCACCTAAATTTTAACACCACCATTATAGGCCCTTATTAAAATTGAAAGAAAGGGGGCCCAAGGGAGGCTAGATGCTACGCACCAAAATCGTTATAAAAAAAACCCAAAAAAAAAAAAAAAAAATGCCATCAACAACACTCCCAACACAAAAACGAAGATCTGACAAATTAAATTCGATGATTTCAAATCTGATTTAGATCTGAAATCGGATTGAAGGAGAAGAAAGTAGTGTCGGTGCCACATCTCTAATATGGTTGAAGGAGGAGGAAATACCTGCAAATAACCTAAATATAAGAGTGAATTTTAAGATTAGACCTAGAAAGATAATTATTTTAAGAATAACCTTTGAATCGAAGATCTTACAAATTAAATTCGATGATTTCAAATCGGATTTAGATCTGAAATCGGGTTGAAGGAGAAGAAAGTAGTGTCGGTGCCACATCTCTAATATGGTTGAAGGAGGAGGAAATACCTGCAAATAACCTAAATATAAGAGTGAATTTTAAGATTAGACCTAGAAAGATAATTATTTTAAGAATAACCTTTGAATAATAATCTTTCCAAAAATACCCCTCATAGAGAATTTGCAACCAAGCCAATACTATGTATAAAAACCTTCAATTAGGTCCCCAAAAGAAATATAGATCATGAATCCTTAATAAATTTAACCCCAAATATAATACAAAATTTTACTGATCTAAGAAATGCAACAGATAATGAATTAAACTATTTAAAAGAAGATCTAAAAAGTTTCTTTACAGAATAATTAGATCCAAAATTAAAATATAAAAATGTTTATATAAATAATAGAGCAATCAAAATAGAAAATAATATACATAAACAAATTCTTTAACTAGAAAGAAGAATTAACAAATTAAATATAATTATTAAAGAAAAAGTTTTAACAAAAGATAATGAATTTTATAAATTCTATTGTAATATTTTAAATACTTATAAAGATTTTAATTGGATTCAAAATCTTAACCCCTCCGCTGCATGCTCTTCCGAAATGGTATTCGAACCATGTTACGAACCTAAAATTATGATGAACTTAGTAGATGAAGAAAATATAATTGAAGAATTTTTGAAAAAAGTTGAAAAACATAAAAAATCAAGTTATCCCTATTTACCTAAAACACTACAAATGAAAATTTTGAGGATATACACAAAAGACTAGAAAATTTAGAATATAATCTACAAGTAGGAAATGCTCTTTTAGATAAAAATCTTAAAGGAAAAGATAGGATTATAATTAATCCACCTCAAGATTTTAGGATAATACAAAAAGAAAATAATAAAGGGAAAAAAATGAAGAAAATCAATACATGATTACAAATGTAGAAGAACTAGAACAAAAAATTTTTAGAATCTACTAGTGAAAAGTATGATGAATATAAAAAAACTATTAGAAGAATTGACTGAAAAAATGGAAAATACAAAGATGAACACTAATTCATCAACAAGTCAAAATATAAAAATAGAATTCAGTAGTGACGAAGAATATGATTATTCTTATTATACAACGATACCTATTAAAGAAGGTATTAATCAATATAGAAAAACAAAGAAAAGATACACTGGAAATATAATAAAACAATCCATAAAAGAAACAAATCCAGTGAAATCTTATAATGAACCAATCCACACAACAGGAATATGGTTGGATCTAGACTGTGTGGATAAAAATAAAGATATTGAAACATAGATGAAAAGTACCGACTTAGCAATACAATTTAATAAATGGGAGACATATACAGCTTTTGGATTTATTGAATATACATTCAGAGAAATTGTTTCTGAATGGTGGAGAAAGTTACCATAAACTATAAAAGAAATAATAAAATATGGAAAAAATAGAACTCAAATATTAGATAATAGGAACACTTTAAATGATAAAAATATATAAGAAATATTAAAAAGATTTGAAAGAGCCTTAAGAACAGAGTTCTTAGGAGATAGATATACTTCTAATGAAGAAGATGGAAAACAAGATAAATATAATGAAGGAATGATAGTAATGGAAAATTTAAGGATATGTGATATGTGTGAATTAGAAAGATATACATGTAAATTTGAAGAATTATACTATATATTAAATCAAGGAGATTATCAAAAAAATAAGCCTATATTAAAGTCTTATTTTACGAAGTTGCCATTCCCATGGGGAATTAAGTTATTAAAAGAATATGAGAAGTTATTACCTCTAGGAGAAAAGGGAGGAGTAAAAATAGATAGTCTTAAAAGGAGGATTGAATTTACAAAAAGAATGATAGGCATGTGGTGTAGAGAAGCTCTAGAGAGTAGGAAAGCATATAAAATAAAAAAGAATTCCTTGTGTTGTTACAAAGATATAGGCAAAATTGAACAATTTGGATGCCATAAGAAGAAATATAAACCATATAAGAAATATAAAAGAAAATTCAAAAACTATAAAAAAATTTAAGAAAAGAAATTTTAAACCACACAAAAAATATTTCAATAAAAGAAATTGGAATAAAAAATTCAAATCAAGAAATATTAAAAAATGTAGATGTTTCATCTGTAATGAAGGACATATTACCCCTCAATGTCCTAAAAAGAATGATAGACAGAACATAAAAACTCTTAGAATTTATGAAAAATTCCAAGAAGATAGTGATATAGAACCAATTGAATATTTTGAAGATTTAAGTAGTGAATGCAGTAGTATTTATGAATTAGATACATCCTCATCAGGGGAAAATTCTGAGGAGATAGTATATATGAATCAACAGATACAACAAATAGATCTAAAAATAGAAATAGAAATAACTGAAGAAGTTGAAGACTCGATAGAAGATATAAATCAAGAAATTACCTTTGATATTAAAAAATACAAAGGAATAACCAATAAAATAATAGACCTACAAGAAAAAGATGTATTCCATTAAGGATTCTTAGGAATCCTACCAAGAGTAAATAAAACAATTGTAAGTATGAGTTATAAAGAAATGTCTATCAATATAGAAGATACTATAAGAAAAGCAAGAATTCTTATAATTACAAAAGAATGGATAAAACAAAAGTTATCCAAAATTCCGAAAAACATAAGAAACAAGTTGAAATGCATTGAAATAGGAGGAGTCCAGATAATGGTAAAAGGATTTTTTAGAGAAGGTATGAACATACCAATAGAAATATATTGTATGGACAACAGAATCTTACAAGATCATATAGATGCTCTATTAGGAACAGTTGTAGGAAACTTAGTCTATCAAAAAATAATATTTACAGTAAAACCAAATTATGTAATATCACTAATTGATGATAATATTGACCAAAGTTTCAATCTATATTATAGAATTGGAAACTTAAAAATGTTACGAAAAAGTAAGGCTATTAGTATAAGTATAAAATCAATTTTTGCTTTTAGTACTAGCCATCATAACAATCTAAGAAAAATAACTGATAATATTATCATACATAAAGATTTTGAGGAATTAGCACAATATATACCTCTTAGGAAATACCAAGAACATGAAGTCACTATACCAGAACATATAATGCTTGATTTCCACAAACAAACTAGAGAAATTAATTCTGAAGGAAAACTGATAAGAAGAAATAGTGTCACCTAGAAGGAGACAATCTTATTGTAAGATTTCCCTCTAGACAATACTCTAAGATAAGCAAATTTAAGAAATTAAGTATTGCTGAACCATTAAATTCGCAATATTATATCAAAACAAGATATGTAAATCAAGAAGGATAGAAGAAGAATCTTCTTGTCCTCATTGACACTGGAGCAGATAAAAGTTATGTAAATGCTAAATTTGTTAGTCATTTAATAGATTTTGAATTACCAAAACCATATATGTTCAAGGATTATTTAGGAAATAATCTCGAAATAAGAAAATATGTAAAGTTTCCTCTTATACTTATGGGAGAGGATCACAAAGAATATACTAAAGAAATAATTCTATACAAAGATGAATTATATGGAGTAGATCGTTCACATATACTGCTAAGAATGAACTCTCTTGAGAAACATAGTCCTTATAAAATCTGCCAAAAATATTTAAAAATAACAGTTGATGATAATCCAATCATCATTTCAAGAATAGATGAAAATATTAAATCATTGTTGTCATAGAAAGAGTAATCAGTACTAATCTCACGAGTCCATATATTGAAACTATACGCAATATAAAAAGTTATTGTAGAATTAAATTTCATGCTTATCTAGATACAGGAAGTACTATAAGTTTATGCTTACCAAATGTACTACCATTTGAATACGAGAAATATAATTCAAAGAAGATCGTCACTGCTACAACAGCAGGTGAAAATAAGGTAATATATAGCAAATATGCTACGCAAGTACATTTTCTAATTTCCTTTAGAGAAGTATTTGTTGATACAATATATATGTCAAACACAATTGGATGTGATATTTTATTAGAACAAAATTTCCTATTAAAATATGCACCATTTACACAATATATTGATAAATATATGTTCACAACTCCTTGTGCATATAAAATATTTACACCAAAAATAAATAAGGCTGTTACTATAGCATATAAAGACATAAACCATCAGACTTCCTCAACCCAGCGTGGTGGATGTTGGAGTACAGAAAAATTTAAACCAGTTACAGTCCTAAAAATGACAACAGAAAATAGGTTAGAAAAATTGAAAAAAGAAATTTCTAAAACATATTCTGAAAATCCATTAGACAAATGAAATACAGACAAAGTAAAGGCAAAAATATAATTAATCAATCCAAACACTATAGTAAGAGTCAAACCCATGAAATATAGTGTAGATGACCAAAAGGAATTTAAAGACCAGATAAAAAAACTGCTAGAAGCCAAATTAATTAGGCATAGTAAAAGCCCACATAGCAGCCCAGCTTTTATGGTTAAAAAACATAGCGAGATAAAAAGAGGAAAAGCCATGATGGTGATAAATTATAAAAAGTTAAATGAAGTTACCAAATTTGATGGATATTGCTTGCCAAATAGAGACACCCTTATTAAGCAAGTACAGAATAAAAAGATATTCTCAAAATTTGATTGTAAGTCAGGTTTTTGGCAAATCATGCTTACAGAAGAAAGTAAACCATTAACTGCATTTAGTACTCCCAATCTTTTAGAACAATACTAATGGAATGTAATATCATTTGAGTTAAAAAATGCACCACAGATATTCCAAAGAAGAATGGATAAGGTAATTAAACCGATTACTCATTTTTGTATAGCATATGTAGATGATTTACTTATTCATTCAAATAACATTGAAAAACATATTCAACATTTTGAGAAATTTTGTTATATTATGAAAAAACATGGTATTACATTTTCTCAAAAGAAAGCTGAGATAGCTAAAATAGAAATAGAATTTTTAGAATTATTTATAAAAGAAGGAGGATTGTAATTGCAATCTCATATTGAAGAAAAATTTCAAGAATTTCCTGAAGAGATCAAAGATAAAAAAATAATTACAAAGCTTCCTTGGTATATTGAATTATGCTAAAGGATTCATTGAAAATTGTGCCAAACTAAAAAATTATTTTCTTCCAAAGTTAAGAAAAAATATAATATAGTCTTGGGAAAAACAAGATTGTGAAAATATAAGGAAGGTAAAAGAAGAATTAAAGATATTACCCAAACTTATAATTCTACAAGAAGAAGATTTTTTTATTCTTGAAACTGATACTTCAAATAATTATTGGGGAGCAGTATTAAAGGTTAAAAAGAATCATAAAGAATATAAATGTGAAAAGAATTGTTCTTGTCCTGAGATACTTGCAGGATATATATCAGGAACATTCAAAGAAGTTGAAACGAGATATGAGACGAACAGAAAAGAACTCATTGCTGTAAAAAATGGAGTTCAAAAATATGAAGATTATTTATTACCAAAAAAGTTCTTGACTAGGACTGATAATACTCAAGGTAAAGCTTTTTTGAAAAATAATGTTGATCCATCTATTGCTAATAGATATATTATCAGGATACAAATTTGGTTTTCATACTTCAAATTTGACATCGAATATATAAAGGGTAAAACTAACTTTCTTCCTGATTATCTCAGCAGGGATGGAGCTAGAGCAACTAAGGACGAAAGTCCAAATACTTGAGATAAAAGTTTCCTATTTGAAAATACAAATTCAAAATATTCAAGATAGTCTTCAAGGCAAAAATATAGCCCTTGAGGCAGAAGTAACTTGTACCAAGTCTAGTATTCCTTCACAAGGACCAGTTAATACTAGCAATCTCCCCGAAGATAAAGGGAAAGAGAAGAAGATAATAGGAACCCCTTCACAGGGAATACTTAAGCCTATTACTGGTAAGGAAGATGTTCAAAATATCAAAAGAGAGGGTAGCTCTTCACAGAGTCAAACTAAATCTAACATTTCTATTGAAAGAATAAATCCAAAAGATATTGTCAAAATATGCCATGAGGTAAAATTTCCTAGAAAAAATAACCATGAAGAAGTCATATTCTTTATTGTTTAATGTTTTATCAGGTTGGTATCTGAAAATAGGAAAGTGGATGAAAACTCTCCGCTATGAAAAATACAACAAGATAAACTTCTATCCAAGAGCACCAGCCAACTGTGTACGAAACTGTTTTGAGATAGGAAATATACTCTATATATATCCCAGCAAAGATCTCAAAAAAATAGCCCAACTTCCAGCCAACGTCAGGAAAGCTGTAAAAAGATACACTGAAGTAGTCAAGACAATAAACATATACATCAGATTCCATTCAGCAATTATGGAATGGGATCTCGTTCTTGAACATATGCATCCATCATTCCATGTTATTAAAATGAGACTTACAAACCAACATTTTTTACCAACCAGTCAAAAGGTTGTTAAAAATGAATACCAAGATATTATAAATATGATGTCCTACAGAAGAGTAAAAGAGTACAAAGAAATATTTGAACATGTAACTCAGATTATTACTGAGAAAGAAAAAAATATGGATTTATCGATCTGAAGACCATATAATCTACTCCAATACAAGGATGACTACAAAAGAAGAAGATATATGTTATCTTGACCAATTATTATCCGCAATTATTTCAAACCAAGTTCATGGATCAGAAGATATGGCGAAAGAGCTGTGCAAACTACTCTGGAACTACAGTGACCACCATTGTGAATACTGCGTAGTGGAAGATATGAGTCAAGTATCTCTCAACAGTGAAGAATTCCCTGCAGAATTCTTTAATTCGAAGATGGAAAAGTGATAATGACAAAAGTGGCCCTTTATCACTACTTTAATAAAGAAATTTATTAAAGAAAAACTGTGGCTACTAAAAATTGGAAGATAGTACAAGAAAGTCTTCATAATTGTGACTACTCACCTACTGACTGTCATAAGTGAAAGACAAATTCAAAGATAAAGCAGATTATTTCTAAAAGAGAGGTCCACCTAGCAAGAAAATAAGGGAGAAATCGGTCGAGATAAGACTACTGAGCCACCCAACAAAAGAAGGAAAGAGACACCTATCAAGATAAGACTCTCAAAATCTTCTATAAAAGGAGAGAAGAAGAAAGAAAAAGGGGCATCTCGAAGAACACTCTGAAGAATCACATCTCAAAAATATTCTTTGTAATCTGTATATACCACTTGTATTCAGAAATATTAGATAGTCAGAAGAGGGCAAAGCTTGTAATAAGGTAATCACTTATGGAGTTCTAAACTTCATAAGGTGAGTACCAAAGGTATGTAAATATAAATTGTAAGCATGTACTATTTCAGTTTATGAATATTAAAGTGAAGCTTGTTATAACAAAACTTTCATAAAAGGATTTTGTTAAATTTCTCCTGATTCCTCGACAGTACAGATATATTTTAAAAGATTTTTCAAAACGTTGCTTTTGAATGGATGTTAGCCATGCCAAAGTACCCATCTTTGATAAATGGTTTAGGGAAAAAGACAGTTTTCTAACAAAATTGTAGCACCTTATGTATGAATTATTTTTTAAAATTTCATTCCAAGTAAGAACTTGATTCTGAAAAGAGTCTGAATAGAGGTAAAAATAAAGACTCTGAATACTGTGAAATAGCGTTTGTGGTAACACGGCTACTTCTTTAGAGTGAGAAATGCAACCTTAATTGAAAAGTCTTTTGCGGAAGCAGTTGTGGACCCAAATGAAAAAACTTTTACTTGATTCAAAAGATTGATTAAGTACATGCAAAACATCTATAAGAGCATAATGAAGGGAAAGCATGTTTACTTCTATTCGATTACTGTAAGTTATTTACTCGCTTTCACATGCTTATGCTTTGATTAATTGATGTACACTTCACAAGTATCCACATCCACTTCTAATGATAATAATAATCACAGATTATATTTAGATGAGAAAGATATTTCGCTTTTACTTAAATTAGCTGGATAGTCTGAAGAAATATTTTCTGTTGGCCAAGAAAAACTTGAAGAAATATATAGAAATATAGATTATTATTGTGAGCATAATATAAGATTTGATTCTGTAAGAACTAGTAGAGAAATAAAAAAGGTAGAAGATATTATAACTAAACATAAAGATATATAAGAAGAAGTTTCGGAAGGAATAGTTTTAGGATACATAACTAAGAAGATCAGCCTAGAATCTTTAAAGAATTATCAAGATACAGAGAATGTTTAGAGGTGTTTGAAAGATTGAAAAATATAGATATAAGTCCTGATTAATGAATCCCTAAAGGAGAAGAAATATTGAAAGACTTAGAAAAGATACATGATACATCTTGCAAATAATAAAAGTAAGGGTAAAATAGTATTTTCTATAGTAAAGGCTATTGTGGAAAATAGAACAAATATTTCGGTCATTTCGAAGAATAGCCCTTGAAGGAGCCCAATTAATTTTGCAAGAAATTTTTTATTAATAAAAATTCTTCCACTCTTTTTTTTTTTCTATGGAATTTTTTTTTCAATGTATCAATTCATTACATATATATGTGTGTGTGTGATTTTTTTTTTTTTTTTTGCTTCGTCCCTATGTTGGCAGTGTATGTCAGTGATAGTGGAGGATATGTTTTTATATTTGGGTGGAATTTTGATTTAGGTGGTGTTTTTTATGATTTTGATTTGAGATGTATTTGGCTTCTGTTTGGTCCCTTTTAAATTATAATTTTTTTTCTTTTTATTAATTATACATTCTCTAATAAAATAATATTATAAATAAATTCAACAAAAATTTCTTCTTTTTTAACGTTACGTTCTCCAAAAAATTACTATTCCTCTCATTATAATGTAAAATAATGGAGCCAAATGGGCGCTTGATAAGTAAAAACAGTATTTTCAGAAATAATGAAAAAAAAAAAGAAGAAGAAGGAAAAGTAAATTTAGAATTTCAAAACTAAAACCAAGTAATTAGTGTTATTTTCCCTAGAACCTAATCTAAATTGATATATGAGCCTCCCTTCTTGAGCCCGAAAGACATGGGCTTGTGGGCTTGCCAAAGGATGTGGGGCATGGGTGCAAATACATGTTAAAGATTTTCTGGCTCATATGCAACTTAGGGGACAACCTTAGGCCCTAAAGATGGCTACGGTACAAATTTTTTTCCTCAGAAAACACAAACACTGGCAATGAATTATGAATAGAAGGACCATTAATATTTGAAATATGTAAACTGGAAAAATAAGAAAAAAAGAACCAGCGCATTTGATTTGTGTTTGTTATTGTTATCTTCAATGTTGACCTCGGGAATTGAACTTCCATGTGGCCAACCGAGAACCATTCCACGTGTTCCTCCCTGTACACAACAACACACGGTCAAGAGCACATGGTCGGAACCAACAGGGGTGTGGCGGCCGCATACACTCCGATGGTTAAGTCAGTGATTGATGATCGGAACGATGCCGAAATTGTGCAAGAGAGTGGAAGGAGAATATGTAATGCTTGAATGTGGAAAGCTAAGTTTAGAGTGAGTTTCATTACCTTTGTTTCTTGCCAAACCTTGACTATCTATAGGCGAGGAGCACTGTTGGATGTGGGACACGTGTATGTATTTGACGGTGTGAGACGTCTGCTCGTAGGCCTCAATCAACCGCGTCTAGAGTGGACGGGTTATTAATTTTTCTAAATTGAGTTGACATAAAGTTGATGTCACATCAACTAGACCCATGGAGATGTCACATCCATGGAGGATCCTGTCATAGATATGCTTCTGAAACTGACGGTGGAGATATCTGTTATGGGAACACTTTGGAGAGCCAAACGCTTCGATTGCAAGGGGGCGCTCGATTGATTCAGTAGATTTAGTTTATTAAGTGTATGCCTTATAGTGCGTCAAGTTAGAGTTCGATCGAAGTTGATATCACTTCGGAACCATTTTGTAGGGACACATGGCACCTCGTAAAGGAGAGGGACAGGATTTTCAAAGTGGTTTGGTGCATGGTGTAACAGTGGTCCCCTCAAGTTCAGGCATGAATATTCATATCATTGGTGGACTTGTTTATTCGATTATGTTGACCTTAAGAGGGGATTTGCAGTATCTGGTAAGTGTTAACACTAAAGGGCGAAGCGAGTTAATGTGTCGAATGCTTTGTGGCTAGAGGGTATTGTTAAACCGAGGCGATGTTGGTAGGGGCTGTCTTGGTCAGTACTTCGTTAATTCGTGAAGGGCAGTTACCTTTCGCTTGAGGCGTATCAATCATTATGTTGAATGTGAAAGGAGCTCATTTGCAGCTGCTGAGTTGATCAGCAGGGGACGACGCGTCGGGAAATGGCCAAAGCTTTGTAAGCTTGGAAATGTTGTGTCCGAGGCAAAGACCCATAGGGGACTGACATCAGGTGCGTTGAAGCTCTGTAAAGTTAAGGAAGAAGAGTATCTGCTACAGGAGCGTTGACCCATAGGGGACGACGCGTTGGGAGATAGGCTTTGTAAAGCTTAGAAACGCTTCGTCCGAGGTAAAGACCCATAGAGGACTTGACATCAGGTGCGTTGAAGCTCTGTAAAGCTGAGAAAGAAGCGTATCTGCTATCAGTGCATTGACCCACAAGGAACGACGCATTGAGAGATAGCTTAGGCTTTGTGAAACTTAGAAACGATGTGTTCGAGACGAAGTAGAACAGATTGACTTTGATCCGAAGTGCCTTATTATAACGTTAATCGATGTGGCAGTTGTTACATATTTCCAAGACCATAGTTGAATGTGATGCCTGTTCCCAGAAAAGGGCTGCTACGACTACTTATTGTTGACGGTTGTTGTTGTTCGAGACAACGCATTTCATGCGTGCGTGAGGGGCACGGGGAGATCTTGGGCACTGATTAAATCTGGCGTTTCATTTCAACGGACCAGATTCGTGATAAGATGAACGGCCTAGATCGACATCATTTGAATTCAACGTTGGGGATCGTCTGAGGTCCCCTATAAAAGGGGGCCTTATTGCCATTCGAATGTTTTCACTTTTACAGACTCAAACTCCCTATTGTTGTCAAACTCTTTAGCAATTTTCGATGACTCTCGAGTTTTTTAATGATTTTCAATGACTTTAAGGTGTTGGTTTGAGCTTTCCAGCGTTAGGACACTAATTCCAGTCGACTTTCGTAAGTATTCTTGAGTTTTTCACAATTTTTACTGAAAAATATGGCCTCTGAGGATAGTGGGTGTTCTAGAGGGGACCTGAAGGTTGTTAGGGTAGATGAGCTCATTTTGATCACTGCGGTTGAGATTTTCGAGGCAATTATATGGAGAGAATATCTGGAGACGACCAGATAGTCCTGTAGACACTTCAGAGCATTGGGGGCGTCTGACTATTCTTCAAAATTAAAATCGATCGACCTGGCCAGACTTAGGATTGAGTATAGTTTTTCGAATAGTATAGGTCTCATATTGCAAGGGACAAATGAGCGAGCCTACTACCCCAGGGCGGGGCTCAAGCTACCAATTCACCCCTTCTTTAGGTATGTGTTGAGGTCCTATGGCCTAGCCCCTACTCAGTTAACCCGAACTTTTGGAGCCGAATGGTGGGTTCGTGGATGTTGTGGAAGTATGCATTTTACGGGGTGGAGATGCCCTTATCCGTATTCCAAACCACGTATATACCTAAGGTTGCAGCGGGGGGATAAAACGAAGGGGTGGTATTACTTGACCTCTTGGGGGCCCATACTCCATTCATTTTCGACCTGTCGAGCTCCATAAAAGACTGGAAGAGTTTGTGGTGCTGAGCTTCAGGGAGGTAGGATATGATGGAGGGAGATCCCCTGGTGCCCCTGATAGCGCCAACAAAAAACTTAACTCTCATTGAGTACTGAAACTCCATATTTACTTGCATATCTATCCCTTTCAGTCCGGCATTTAACTTGTCTATTTCATGCAAGTACGCTTCTTCGGTGTGAGTTGTCTACGGAAGACTTCGACACTATTTGCATCGTATATCAGCTTCTTCTGAAGAGGAGATCCTATAACGAGTTGATAAGGAAGAATATCTATTTTGTGGAGCACAAACTGATGGCCTCCCAGGGTGAGTGTAAAGGTTACATCATTATAGTCTATGGTCGAAGTGTTCATACTTGATTGATTTTTTGTTTTATTGCAGATGACTTCAATAAGAAGAGGCCTCTAAAACTCGACTTTAAGACCATCCAGAAGATGATGGCTGAAGTTCGGGCACTGAAGACATGTTCTTCTGCGTACAAAAAGTAGACTAAGGATCTGGTCGTGGCGAGCAAAAAGCTTCAGCCCGCCGTGGTAAAAAAGGAAGAGAAAGAGGTCGAGGCTCTCATGTTGAAGAAGGGAAAACGATCCAAAGGCCCTACTGTGGCGATGACTGCCACGCACCAGGAGACAATCCCAACTGGGGTCGTAATCAGAGAAAGGGTTGCTCCACCGCCTGAG
Organism: Olea europaea var. sylvestris; assembly: GCF_002742605.1. NCBI lineage: Eukaryota > Viridiplantae > Streptophyta > Magnoliopsida > Lamiales > Oleaceae > Olea > Olea europaea. The sequence goes on from NW_019239393.1 coordinate 176,606, forward strand.
GTTTGTCCGGTTGCCACCACTTCGACCCCAATTCCTGCAGCACCTTTAGCACAGCAGCTCGATCAGCAGAAGAGGAAAAGGTCTCGTCTAGAAAAAGAGGTGGATTTCTTAGGCCGTAATGAGGAGGAGGTGTTGGAGGCTCTCCCTTTTGAAACAGTAGCAATGGCGGTGGCCCACAATAAATATTGGACCGAAGCATGGAGGGATCATACTGCCTCTTGTACTGCGGAGGACCTAGTTTCTGCCAACACTGCGTGCCTCGCCCGAGCCCTGAGCACCAATGTTCAACTTGAGGCCTTGGTGAAGGACCTCAAGGCTAAAAATGTTGATCTGGCCAAGCGATCAGAAGCGAACTTGCTGTATAGAGAAGCGGTGCGGGAGGCAGAGGCCAAGATAGCTGAGACGGAGAGGAAGATGACAGAGATGGATAGTCAGTTGGGAAGGGCTAACTCTGATGTTGAGAGGTTGAGGAAGGAGCTCTACAAGACAGAGAGCCAGTGGCTGCTTTAACGAGGCTACTTGATCACGCCAAAGAGCACCACCGTTTGGTTACGGAGGCTCTAGAGGCCTCGAACAAAGAGAAGGCTGAGCTGAGGCAGAGGGTAGAGGCCCAAGTGGAGGAGATTGAGTCATTGAAGGTTGAGGCGAAGGTGGTCGGTGAGTTAGCTGTGCAACACTTCATTGACCACTTTGAGGAGCATCCTTTATATGACACCTTCGCCAACTATTAGGCCTCCTAGAATGCCCAAGCGATGATGGAGCGGCTAAAGGAGGTTCATCCAACATTGGAACTTTTGTTCTTGAGGCGGAGTTTGGTGGACCTACTGGAGGTCGCCCAGACATCGCATCTACAGAGGAAGCTACCGAGGCTCCCCAGGAGGTGGTGAAAGTGGGGAATAAGGCCATAGTGCCAATAGATTAGGGCTCTTATTGTAACGGCTTCAGCCCAACTCTTGTAATCTTTTTGATATTAATGAATTGAAGTTTATTCCCAAGTGTTGAAGCCTCTTTTATCTATGCTGAACTATTTGTTCTATTATAATTTGATCGCTGCTTTAGTCAATATTACTAACCATCAATAAGCGGTTGAGGCCAACAATGACAATCTATAGAATATAACGAACTGAAGATTCAAATACTTGAACTCAACAATCATACACTAAGACAATCCAAGCGCTTAGTCAGATAGGAATAATTTAATATTTGTCGATCATAATCAGGTCAGATCGGAACATGCATTTATTTACTGGTAGTACTTCCTTAAGTATTCAATGTTCCACTGATGAAGCAACACTTTTCCAGCCATATCTTCAATTTCATAAATCCCGGTTGGGGACTCTTTGATGATGTGGTACGGGCCTTCCCAATTCGGTCTAAACATTCCAGAGCCTGTTGATTTTGATGATGGGAACACCCTTCTAAGTACCAGATTGCCTAAGCGTAGAGTCAGGCTCCTGACCCTCGAGTTGTAATAGCGGGTCATCTTCCTTTGGTACACAGCCAGTTTGACTTGGGATGAATCTCTTCTTTCTTCCAGGAGATGGAGTTTGTACACCCTCGCTTCGTCGTCGTTGATCTCATTGAAGTTTATACGACAATGCGAAGGGACTCCTACCTCGACTGGACTCATGGCCTCGGCTTCATAAGTCATAGAGAAAGGCATTTTCCCTGTTGCGGTTCGACCTGTTATTCATATGGCCCAGAGGACATGGGGAAGTTCATCGACCCGTGCTCCTTTCGAGGCGTCAAGCTTCCTTTTGAAGGTGTGCTTGATCGTTTTGTTGACTATCTCGACTTGTCCATTTGCTTGGGGTGATGAGGCATTGAGAAGTCCTTTCTTATGTTGAGTTTGTCACACAAGTCTTGCATCTTCTTGTTATCGAACTGCCTTTTGTTATTGGACAATAAAAAGTGGGGATGTCGAACCTGCAAATGATGTTCTTCTAGACAAACTTTGTGGTGTTCGCCTCAATGATTTTTGCTAAAGGTTCAACTTCGACCCATTCAGTAAAGTAATCAATGGCAACAACAGCAAAGGTTGCACTTCCTTTTCCTTTTGAGAGGAGGCTAATGAAGTCTATATCCCATTTGACGAAGTGTTATAGGCTAGTGACCACGGAGAGTTCCTGAAAAGGCTGTCTCTGAACATTGGTGAACCGCTGACACTTGTCACATTTTTGAACAAATTGATAGAAGTCCTTTTTCATGTTCGGCCAGAAATAACCTTGTCGAAGTACCTTGTGTGTCAGGGCTGCTACACTAGAGTGGTTACCGCAAACTCCCTTATGAATTTCTCTCATGATGTACACGGCCTCCTTCCCTCCATCGCATCGGAGTATGGGCGATGAGAAGCCTCTTTTATATAACATGCCATTTTGATGTATGAAGTGAATATCTCTTCTTCTCAACTTCTTTGCTTCGCTCTTTGAAGGTGGTAGCGATTGATCTTTGAGATAGGCTATGATGGGTTGCGTCCAAGGTGGGGTACCTTCTATCCACATTACTTCTTCACCTCTGAAGATGGAGCGCTTCGACAGATGCTTAATTGCAATGATTCTTAATAGCTCAGAATCCTTGTTGCTGGCAAGTTTAGACAAGGCGTCCACGTGTATATTTTCAAAGCGTAGGACTTGGACCAGTTCGAACCTCTCAAAGTGGGGGACTAGGTCAAAACTAGTCTCAGATAAGTGGCCATGCCACAGTCTTTAGCTGTGAATTTTCCATTGACCTGACCCACTACAAGTTGTGAGTCGCTACTGGCTTGTAATCTTTCAACTTGCATTTCTTTAGCCAGCCTGAGGCCTGCCAAGAGGGCTTCATACTCTGCGGCATTGTTCGAGGCTTTGAAATCGAACCTGATTGCGCAGTTTACCTTATGGCCCTCCGGGCTCTCCAGGACGACTCCGGCTCTAGAGTCGCTTTATCTTGATGATCCGTCGACAAATAGCTTCCAAGTTGGGGGCTCTACTGAATCCATTGTTGCCTCCATTTCCATGGCTTTGGCAAACTCGGCAACGAAATCCATGAGGGCCTGGCCCTTGATGGCACTTTGGGATTTAAACAGTTGGTCGAACTCACTAAGCTCAATTGCCCATTTTAGTAATCGACTCGAAGCGTCTATTTTCTATAGCACTTGTTTCAGTGGAAAGTTGGTGAGTACTTCAATTGAATAGGCCTGAAAGTATAGCCTCAACTTTCTTGATGCGAGAATAAGGGGGAGAGCAAGCTTTTCCATGTCTGGGTAGTGGGTCTCTGTCGGCAGCAAGGCTTTGTTGATGTAGTATACTGGTAGCTAGCGTGCCTCTTCTTCCCTGGCGAGTACCACACTGACTGCCTCGTCCGAAACTGCCAAATAAAGTAGGAGTGTCTTGCGCGGTTTAGGTTTAGACGGTAGGGATGCCTCTCCCAAGTGCTTCTTCAACACTTGGAAGGCTACCTCACATTCTTTGGTCCATTGGAACTTCCTTCCCTGCTTCAGAATCTTGAAGAAGTGTGGGCTCTTATCAGTGGCTTTGAGGCTTTGTACCTCTTTTGGATTCTGGGGTGACTTCATCTTTAACAAGGCTTTTATCTTCTCGAGGTTTGCTCTTCAACGGGTTCAGCTTTATTTTATATTTCTTTAGAATTTGAAAAGTGGTGTCCAAGTGACTTACGTTATCCCCTACGTGGAGGCTTTTGACTAGCATATCATCAACGCAGACTTCCATGGTTTTACCAATGAGGTCGGCGAACATCATGTTGACTAACCTTTGGTATGTGGCGCTGGCATTTTTTAATCCGAACGGCATCACTTTGTAGCAGTACAATCCTCGGTTTGTGATGAAAGATGTGGCCTCTTCATCAGGTCGAAACATGGGTATTTGGTTATACCCTGAATAAGCATCCATGAAGTTCAGAAGTTCGTGTCCAGTGGTGGAGTCCACTAGTTGTTCTATCCTTGGGAGGGGAAAGTTGTCCTTTAGGCAAGCTTTGTTCATGTTGGTGAAGTCAACGCACATCTTCCATTTCCCACTGGACTTCTTTACAAGCACTGGGTTGGATATCCACTTCGGATAAATGGCTTCTCTGATGAAGCCGTTGTGACTTAGCTTGTCGACCTCTTCCTTCAGCACCTCATATCTTTCTGGGTTGAGTGCTCGCATCTTTTGTCGATGCGATGTGCAAGTGGGGTTGATGTTCAAGTGTTGGCAGCTGACCCTTGGATCTATTCCCACCATGTCTTCATGCTTCCTACGAAGACATCCAAATTCCTTTTCAGGAAATTCATCAGATCTTCTTTCGTCTTAGGGGGCAAAGCTTTCCCTATTTGCAAGACCTGATTGGGATATTGGGAGTTGGCAAGAAAAGTCTCGAGCTCTTCTAGAGGAGTTGCATTTAGCTCAGATTCGATGATCCGAGAGTCTAATTCATCAAGAGGGTACCCTTCTTCAGGGGCTTCGATCATGTCGACGTCTTCCTCCTCTTCGAGGATTTGCCTTTGTTCAGGGGTGTCAAGTATCTCTATATCCGTGTTGACTTCATTTGTTGCATCGATTATCACATTCACAGTGCAGAGCTCAGATTTTCATAGGGAGTTGAGATAACATGATTTTGAGCCCATCTGGTCGCCTCGGACCGTCGCGATCCCATGCTCAGTTGGGAATTTCATACATAAGTGGTGAATAGAGGTTACAACCCAAAGGTCCTTCAGTGCAGGTCGGCCGAGTACCCCGTGGTAAGCCGGCCTATGATCCACCACTAAAAATTTCATGAAGTGATGAGCCACTAGGGGTGCTGATCCCATCAATGGGCAAAGTAATTCGTCCTCGTGGGATGATGCTATCCCCAGTGAATCCAAATATTGGGTCGGTCATGGAAACTAAGTCATGCTCAATTTGCATTTTATCAAAGGTTGATCTGAACAGTATATTCACCGAGATTTCATTGTCAACCAGCATGTGCTTAAGTCCGTTCTGAGCCACAACGACCCTTACTACCAACGCATCGCAGTGTGGGTGATGAACACCTTGCGAATCTTCTAGGAGAAGGTGATTGGATCCATTCTGTTAGTATAGGACTGGTTGACGATATACGTGATTATTGGTAGGTCTTTCGCTTCCCTTGTGTAGTCCTTTAGGGCATTTCTAGTAGTGTCCCCAATGTGGGGTCCCCCAATGATTGTATCAATCTCACGGATAGTATCACCTCCTGTGGCTAGGGCCTGATTCCTTTGCTTGGATTCTCCTCAAGATCTATCTCTTATATCTCTCCTTTGAGGTGATTGATCCTGTTGTCGCCTCGACTCCCTGTTGGGAGTGGTGGACCTGTGGGAGTGTTCATGATAATGGTCCCTCTTGGAGGAGCGTGAGTTGCTTCGATTTGAGGACCGAGGTGCATCTCTATATTCATTGATGTCATGGCCATAGAGTTGGTGAAATCTATGCACAACTTTGCCCCTTCCAGGGACTTGTTTGCCTGCTTCTTCTTCTTGCATCGGTTATTTGTTCTCCCGGATGGCCCTATTTCAGCAAGAGCATTTTCATATGCCAGCACTGGCACTGCATTCAGAGTGGCTGAAGCCAATTTCTGTTCGGATGTGGGAGCTACTGTGTGACCTGCCTAGGCCCATTGCTAGGTGACGAGGTGTGCCGCAGGTCCTTGATCCATCTGCCTCTGAGGCGGAGAAAGTCACTGAGCTGTACGGTTTCGGTGGTCAATCATCTATTCATTGATGATTTTCACTCTCATCATCTCAACCAGTTCGTCGTTAAAAAGTAAGGAAAAACTTATTATCTACGTGGAAAATTATTTTATTGAAAAATGTGTAAAAATAAATTTTGAGGAAAATGCACTTCTGAAAAATGGGCTCAAACAGAGGCTTACAGTTTAAGTTGTGTGTTTATGGAAGAAGCACCCATTGTTCAAATATGCGAATCTGATTTTTTAATTTCCAATCTCTATCTTAAGAACTGTGGAAGTTTAAGTTAATAGTTAAAGACATTGACAAATAGAGCTCTAAATATATAGTTAGGAGCATGTTACCGAAATGTATTAGAAATATTCCCATGATACAATGAGTAGCATAAAAATTCAACTGTTTCTCTATTAACTTCGCACTAATTTAAGTGTTAAAACAGTTCTCTTGCCACTCGCTTTCCTTGTTTTGTTGTCTAAACATGAAGAATACACAAAAGCTAGGTAGAGTTAGTTATTACGCCTAATAAAATTAAGACATTGTTACATGTACATCAAACTTTACATAATAAATTACATAATGCTACATGTCACTTTATCCAATGGCGAATTCAGCACCTAGCGAGCCCCAGCGGCCGCCTGTACTGGATCCGTCGAGAGCACTTTTTTCTGTTTAAGACAGGTTTAATTTTTAGGTTATATAACTGGTAAATCATTTTATACTCAAATATGCCTTCTAGCTCATGTGGTTAGAGCCCGCATGCATAAATTGGAAGTTGCAGGTTCGAGTTTCCTTACCTGCACATTTATTGTGAAATTTTTTTATTCTACACTTTTTACCAAAAAGCAACAGGAAGGGAACCTAAGGGATCTCGAACTCATGACCTTATGTGAGAGGAATTACAAACTTAACCATTGCAACACTTGCTTAAAGTTGGTAATTTTTTAACAAAATTTTATTTGATAGATTTCATCTAGTTTTAATGCAAGTAAAATTGTAAAAATTCGAACCGGTGCTATTCCTTTGAATTATATAAAACTTGGCAACAATGTCATTTGATGAGTCCGATTTATTTTTATAACAAAATTATATATGTTCAATTTGAACAAAATAATTGTTATATTTAAACTTTAGGCCTTGTTTGATTCCTATTTTTTATTTCAAAGTACATTTTCTCTTCTTTTCAACCACACATTCTTCAATAAAATAATATTATACGCAAATTCAAAATTTTTCTTTATTTTCAGCTACACATTCTATATCGAAACATTATTTCGAAATGCATTTTTTCCAAAAAAAGAGGTATCAAACGGGCTCCTAATATTTAATTGCGGTTGACGATAGACGGTCAATGACCGCCCGTGCTGGGTCAAGCTCCTGGATTCGTCACTGACTTTATCATTTGTCAGTTTAAAACATAGTCAACTTTTTACCTAATTTTTTTCCTGCACATCATCTTATGTAAATCCTTATGCATTATTTTTATGTACAAGTAATATAATCCATAAATTTAATGGTAGACAAATAAGAGGTTAGAAGGTCATTAATGTAGTTGTTTGACTTTGTGTATCTCGTCAAAGGTTAAGTTGACATTAAAAAGTTACTCAAATACAAATAGTGACCGAAATTTTTTACCAACTGGTTATAGGTGGTGATGCAACAATTTCATTAGTTGATTTAACTTTATTTTCCAACAACCAGTAAAATTCTGTCACGTCATCACTTGTAACCCAGTCTGTAAAACTTCCCTAAATAGCATTTTCCCAATTTTTTAACTAAACATATTCTAAGGGCTTGTTTGGTAGTAATTATGAGAATTGATTTTTTAATCGTTAGAGAGAAAAGTATGTCTCATTTGTGAGTGAAGAAGTCAAAATGACAAGTGAAATATTGAAATAACGGTAAAAAAAATTGATTTTTTTGGAGAAAAATTACTACAAAACATGCATAAATGTGTTCTCTCTCTATATAACATCTTAAAATTTTAAATGAATTTATTCATCTATAATATATTAAAAGTGGGGATGGTGAAAAAACTTTTAAATACCAAATTTACCCCTACATATTTAACTATATGCCCACTATACCCTCATAACTGGAATGCCAATTTAATTATTAATTATTATTTGGTTTAGAATTAATATAATATAAGGAATGAAATATCTAATTGATATTTATCATTTTGGATTGGAATTAATATAAGGAGTGAAACTAACATTCAATTATATTAAAAACAAAAAAAAACAAAATCAGTGACTTACAATTCAATTAACCATTTTGTTCTTACAAATTTTATTTTCCACCGACGAATCAATTTTTATTTTTCATTAATAAATTCCTTATTAATCTTCATAATTTAATTCATGCAATGAATTTTTATTTTCATCAACAGAGTAATTTTTAATCTTCATGCTTTACATTATAATTCATCCATTAAGTTATTATTTAATTGGGGCTATAAATATTTTAAAGGTTGCATTAATATATTAATGAATTCAATGAATAAAAAAGAAACTATACAAAGAAATTCAATGACTAACATTCAATTGATTTTTTTTTTCACTGCAGTTTTTAATTTTCATCAACAAAGCCCTTATTACCAATTTAATTAATATTTATCATTTGATTTAGAATTAATATAAGTGGTGAAATATTTAATTTATATTTATCATTTGGATTGAAAATAATTATAAGGAGTGAAATTAACATTCAATTATTAAAAAATGAATCAACGGAAATTTGTGATTTATCATTCAATTGAGTATTTTGTTTTTACAAATTTTATTTTTCATCAACAAAACACTTATTAATCTTCATGATTTATATTATAATTCATCCGTGAGTTTTTATTTTTCATCAACAAAGCCCTTATGAATCTTCATAATTTACTTTATAATCCATCTATTGGATTATTATTTAATTGAGTTTACAAAATTAAAAGGTTGCATTAATATATTAATTGAGACATTCAATTACTAAAAAAAAAAAAAATTAATATTGTGTACAAAGAAGTATTATTGTAACCATATTATTACATTTTAGTTTATTTAACATTTTCACATTATATACATAATTTCATAAAAACTTATACACACACACACACAATTGTAATTTTCCATTTAACAATATCAATTACCTCTATTATTTTAAAAAATGGTATTAATAATTCAAAAATAGTATGTATATCATTCATCGATACATAAGACGTGCAACGAACTGCTTACTACTAGTTAATATAAATACAAAGTAATTAATCAAAATATTGAGTCATGATTAATCGCGTGAGACAGAAACTCTATCGTGTAGGATAGAATCTAACCATGGTTAGACCTTCCGCGGTTAATACTTGGTTAAAGATGGCCTCTGAGCGCTATAAATTAGACCCACTGGCTACCACTTTCTCATCACCTTCACTTCAATTTCGTTGACTGCACTCTAATTTCATGGTCGAGTCTTTATTTTTCAATCAATTATTTCAATAGCATTCTATTTCTGTTCTCTTCTTCTCCACCGTGCCTACAATTTCCGGTAAATCTCTGATTTATCCACCCTTAAAATATCTAGTTTTCTTCATCTATAATTCTATATCACAGAGTTACATTTGTGCTTAAAATTAACAATTTAGTCGTTTTTCTCATTGCCACCATCTTTATTATGAAGAGAGAAGAAGTGGCGGCGAATGGTAGTGAACGTGTGAGCATGGAGGCGATCGGCGGAACGGACTGGCGAAGATTCATACAGACAAAAAAGCCGAAGGGATATGCCACGACGATAGTACGCCGCCGGTGAAGGCTCAGACTATTGATGAACTTCATTCTCTTCAGAAGAAGAAATCTGCTCCCTCCACTCCCATTAATGGGATTCAAGGTCCTTTTACTGCCTTCTCAGAAGAAGATCGCCAGAAACAGCAGCTGCAGTCCATTAGTTATAAAATAATATAAATTGTTTATTAATTTTCCCTGTGAAAATTTAGATGAAAAAATTATTATTGTTAAAGGTGAAATTATAACAATATTATTTATCTCCATTAACATGATTACCTTAGAGCATAACTTTCAATTTTTAAAGATCATATTCTACAATTTGAAGATCATATACAAATTTAGCGAGCATTTATTAGTATTCCAAAAGTTTCTTATATTTAATATTTAATTTTACTACTTCAAAAAATATTTATTGATTTTTCATATCTTTCATTTTCACTAATTCCCTACAAATTATTATATTATTTCTTTCTATTGAAAATTAAAATATCTTGAATACATTTAATTTGGAGAGCCAAACTCACCCTTTAAATTAAAATTAAAGAGTCTATTGGAGCGTAATCTTAAGAATAGATTTTTTGAAATAGAAAGTATTTTACGTTTAAAGTGTCATTCTTAGATGATCTAAGACTTTATTTTTAAAGAGCATATTTTACAATTAAAAGCACATACATAAATTTAGAAAATAAAAATTTCAGAGTATTTCAATAGATTCTTTATATTTAATACTTAATTTTATTACTCTAAAAAAATATTTATTATTTTTTTCTATCTTTTATTTTAACTAACTTTCCTCGTAATTATTTTATTATTTTTCTATTGAAAATTGAAATACTTTGGGCACATTTAAGCATAAAGAGTGTTGGAGAGTTAAACCCACTTTTTACATTAAAATGGTAGTTTAAAGAGTTTTTTTGGAGCAAAATTTTAATGATTGATTATTTAAAATAGAGAACATATTATGTTTAAAAAATCTCTTGAAGATGTTCTTATTATTCAATTAAATGATTTGGCCAATTAAATGTATAGAAATGTATTTATCTTATCGTTTAGGTTATATTTGAGCTCCATTTTTTGGAAGAATATATTTTATAATAGATTTTTTTTTTTAGAATATGCGGTTAAAAAGTAAGAAAATTTTTTAATTACGTGTAAAATTATTTTATTAGAATAATGAGTGGTTAAACATAAATTTGACAAGGAAATTAATTTTTAGAAAATGATACTCAAGGGCTTAATATTACATCATGTGATAATTACGTGGCAAAAAAGAGACATTAAATTATAATTCTAATAAAATATAAAGATAAAGAACCTATTAAAATGAATTTATTATTGTCATAATATTATCAAGACAAATATTAGTAGTATTAATAGTGATAAATAACATTACTCTTTCTCTGATTTTGCTTATCAGTTGCAATGGTGGGATCAGATAAGATACCTATTGTTACACTTACTATGCGTGGACACAAAATTAGTGCAATATTATATGCTTGTAAATATTTTTTAACCCCTTTTAAGTGCACAACATAATTGAAACAAAAGAATTTGTTCATATTTTCTCAAGATTTTGAGGAAAAAATAACAAACAAATGATAAAAATAAAACCTAAAGTCATACGAATGTTTGAAGAGAATTTTGAAGTCTTCAGTTTGACTCTTCTCTTTTTATTTTTTTCATTAGCAGTGGCGTCGATAACTAGTTTAGGGGATGATAGACACCTAATTGTTTGTTGAATACTATTGTGATATATCGTCATCTAATTGTTCAATAGTATTGTGATGTCTTTTTTAAAGATAATTCTAAACAAACAAGAGCCGTGACAAGTACCCAAGTAGGCGCTTGTCACAAGGGCTTGTCACCGTCGCTGTCACAATAGCAGGGCCCCTTTTTAATCCATTGGAGAATGCTGCAACTAAATTAAAGAACTTAACAACTATGAATTAATTAATGACGTTACTCCATTAGAAAACATTTGAAGTTAGAAAGTGAAAGATTAAAAGTGGTTAGGTTTCGAAGTTGTTGGGCTGTGATGCCATTTGATCCAGTCCAACTGTTAGGCAATGATGAAAAGGCCCAAATTGGATTTATTACTTGGTCCATTAAATATATACCTAGAAGGCCCACTTAACCGAGCCCAATATCCAGCCCACACACCATTAGTCGCTCTTGGATCGTTGGATTGACCCGCTGATCAACGGTTGATGATGTTTACTATAAATATCCTCCTTACTCCCTGTTTGGCTCTTGGATCGTCACTTTCTGTTTTTCTTCTTTCTCTCTGCCGTTTGGAACCTTCGAGTTCCTTTTTGTCTGTGTGACCCTTCCTTCTTCTCTTTGTGAGGTTTCTGGTTGATTATCTTTGTGATAATCGTGTTCTTGTGTGATTCTCCTTTGTGTGAGTGATCAACCGAAGGTAGGCAGTTTGATTTCTTGAGTCCAGTGAAGTGACCTTGGTGTGTTGGGTTGTGAGGGTTCGTTTTGAGTCTCGGTGCCTCTGTGATGGTAAATGGGTGTGGTCTGAGCCTTCGATTGAAAGATCTAAGCCTTGATGTTGTGATTTAGGGTTTATGATGTAATCTGCGATTCTATGATTTCATCTATGTTTTCTTGGATTCAGTTTGTAATAGAAGTCAAATATTAATTTTACAGTACATTTATACCTATTATCCATGTATTTCTTTTTTTCATAATCCCATTAGCCTTGGATTGCATTCAACAATTTCTCCCGTAAGGCTGAAAATTTGTAGTAATCCCATATATTTTCTCCTTCTTCCTCTGTTTGATTTTGCTTTTGTTTCTCCAATCACTAATTTGTTTTGGTGGATCTAGTGGTCAGTGCCTCTTTAGCGTCGTTGACGAGAGAAACTGGACCCAATGTGGTGAGAGGAGACCCCGCAAAGCAATCTGAAACCCCCAGGATTTCTCATGTGAGCCACCACCATGCCACCTCCGCCATTAGTGTCAGTGACAGTTCATTGAAATTCACCCACATCCTCTACAACCTCTCTCCTGCCGGTAAATTTATGCTATTTTTGAACTTTCTTGAATTGATATACATTTGTTAAAGTACTAGCGATAATTTTTTTGTTTGATGATGGATGCAGAGCTTTACGAACATGCCATTAAATAAGAAAAAGGCTCATTTATACGTCTAGTGGTGCGTTGGAGACCCTTTCGGGGGCCAAGACTGGACGTTCTCCCAATGATAAACGTGTTGTTCGGGATCAGACAACTGAGGACGAACTTTGGTGGGGAAAGTACGTGCACACTTTGTCATCCACAAGAAATTTACTTAGTTTTGTCGGAATCAAGTGGTTAAGTTTAGTGTTTCTTAATCACGGTTTCTGCAATATATAATACAGGGGGTCACCAAACGTTGAAATGGATGAGCAGACATTCTTGGTGAACAGAGAAAGATCTGTAGATTACTTGAACTCTTTGGACAAGGTATATATATTTATTTCGGCTTTTATCTTAGTTGTTGTAGCGTCATGTTGATCCATCATTTTTCTTGAAGACGTGTTCATACATGGGATAAGATTTGTTAGTTTTGAAGTAGGTTGGTCCAAAAATATTATTATGATCGTGTAAGCCTGATTTAGGTGACTGAAATGTTTTCCTTCATATCTCAGTAAACATATACATGTATAGAAGGGCGTGTCAAAGGCACAAGTTTCAAATAAATAAATAAATAAATATATATATATATATATATATATTTTTTTTTTTTTCTCGTGTTTAACGGCTTAAATTTTAGATTGGTGGTTCAACGTGTTAATCTTGGGCTCATAAGACTGGGTTACCAAATATACACCACTGTTATCTCTCTCCATTAGTGTTTTTTCCCTTGAAAATGAAGTGTGCATCTAATTGCAAGCATGAAATTTGTATAGAAAGCAAATAAATTGCAGGCAATTGCCTGAAAATTATTAATTAAATATATTTGATTAATTTAGTTTTCAACCTAAAAATATTGTACTTGTTCATTTTTTATTATTGGGTAGATGAGAGAGGGAATAAATGAGAGAGAAAGTGAGAGTGAATTACCTGGAAAATAAAAATCACCTCTCGTCAAAGAAAATATTTTCAATGAAAATAATTGTCAGTCAAACACCCAAAAAGTAGAAATATAGGTGGAAAACTGATATTTTTTCATAGAAAATAAAGTCAATCAAACGCACTCGAAAGTCTTCTCAAGCAGTCTTCTCTTGGAAAATAAAAAAATATTGTTAAATCACAATTCATGGATAAACATGTCAGAATTTGATCCCAAAGATAGGGGTGATGGTATGTTCTTGTCTTTCTTGTTATGATTGGATGTAAAATTGTCAGTTAAACACCCCAAAAGTAGAAATATAGGTGGAAAACTGATATTTTTCCATAGAAAATAAAGCCAATCAAAGCACTCGAAAGTCTTCTCAAGCAGTCTTCTCTTGGAAAATAAAAAAATATTGTTAAATCACAATTCATGGATAAACATGTCAGAATTTGATCCCAAAGATAGGGGTGATGGTATGTTCTTGTCTTTCTTGTTATGATTGGATGTACTGTCTGGATCCTTTGACAGGTATAGTCTTGTTGCTATATGAGTAATACTTTTGTTTGCATATGCAATTGATTTGATCCATGGCGAGTCCCATGACAATAGCTTTGCATTAGATAATGGTGTTCTTTACACCTCTGATTTACCTGTTTATAGCCATATGTTACCAAAATGACTTGGTTAGGTGTCTGGATTGGACTTGCGAGTTGTGAGGGATCGATCATCTATTGATGTTGATTTGCATAATATGAAAGCTACTAACTCAAGCCAATGTTTCAATTAATATCATTTTCATCTTACCTTTCTTTGCCTTAAAATTGCATAAAAAAATTCTTAAGTGAGACCCTAATACTACCATTACATATTTAGCACCAATGGGAGCAGTGGATTTCATCATGTAGAAAATCCATGTCGACCTAAATTCTGTAGTGGATGTACCTTGAAAGACCTAATAATGTGCTGATATTATTATTTTTTATTTTACGTAACCTAGTATTACACCTATAAGAAGGAATTGATGGTTATTGACTCTTCATTAATGATTTCAGGTCTTTGTGAATGATCAATTTTTAAACTGGGATCCAGAGAACCGTATCAAAGTCAGGATAGTCTCTGCCAGGGCTTACCATTCCTTGTTCATGCATAACATGTAAGTTACATGGAATCTAATATAAACAATTATTCTGCAGTTCTCCTTTTGTAGTTCTATGTTCTCTAATCCCGACCAAATAAGTTTCTTTTACATTGGCAAATATTATTGTCCTATGTTTTTTCATAATCCCTTTATAGAATTTAGTGGGAGATTTAAGAAAGTTTCATGAGATTTAGAGCTGTAGAAAGGTGCCACAATAAAAAGCGTGTTAGTTATTTGTACAATTGGATAACTGGGTGGGTGACAGGTGTATCCGACCCACTCCTGAAGAGCTGGAGAATTTTGGAACTCCGGACTTCACTATTTACAATGCTGGGCAGTTTCCATGTAATCGTTATACACACTACATGACATCATCTACTAGCATAGATTTAAACCTTACTAGAAGGGAAATGGTCATCCTCGGCACGCAGTACGCCGGGGAAATGAAGAAAGGCCTATTCAGTGTAATGCACTATCTCATGCCTAAGCGTCAAATCCTCTCCCTGCATTCTGGCTGCAATATGGGGAAAGATGGAGATGTCGCACTCTTCTTTGGTTTGTCAGGTAAAGTATCATCGGATCATCATTTTTCGATGAGAAACTGGCCTTGCCAAACTGATATGTGTCCTCTCACCCGTACTCTGTGAATGAGACTTTATGATTTAAAGAAAATGACCTTTTTGCTTTATCTTCTATCGCTATTTACTGTTTTGAGTGTTATTTTTTTCTTTGTTCTGATTTTAGGCACTGGAAAGACTACGCTGTCTACTGATCTCAACCGATACTTAATTGGAGACGATGAACACTGCTGGACTGACAATGGCATATCAAATATTGAAGGTGGTTGCTATGCTAAGTGCATTGATCTTTCAAGGGAAAAGGAACCCGACATTTGGAATGCTATCAAATTTGGGACTGGTATTGTCTCTTAGTAGAAAACAGATTATTTTTGTCATGATTTCATGTATCTATATTTGCTGCTGATAGCATTCAATTAATATGTAAATAAATTCTCTCTTGTTGGTGGCAGTATTGGAAAATGTAGTGTTTGATGAGCATACTAGAGAAGTCGACTATACGGATAAGTCTGTTACAGGTATATTTTTTGATTATTTCACCATTCATATTCTGATTAATTTTTGTCTCTTAATGGTGTATTCATTTTAATAGGTTCTTGGTTATGCTAAAAAGTTAGGTTCTAGCTGTTTATTTGATTTATGAAGAAGTTGATTTGAAATATAAATTGGGTCTCATCTGTTCTCTTTTTGTAGAGAATACTCGTGCAGCTTATCCCATCGAATACATTCCCAATGCTAAAATTCCATGTGTTGCTCCACCCCCTACGAATATCATACTACTGGCATGTGATGCATTTGGTGTGCTCCCTCCAGTGAGCAAGCTAGGCCTGCCACAGACGATATGTACCATTTCATTAGTGGCTACACTGCTTTGGTATTGATTTAATCATCAGAGTGACTTCATTAGGAGTAAATCAATAAAATCTACAGAAAATCTAATACTTGAAATACAGGTTGCTGGCACTGAAGAAGGAATCAAGGAGCCACAAGCGACATTCTCGGCTTGCTTTGGAGCAGCATTTATAATGTTGCATCCTACAAAATACACTGCAATGCTCGCTGCAAAGATGCAGAAGCACGGTGCAACAGAGGATGGCTTGTCAACACTGGTTGGTCTGGAGGAAGGTATGGAATAAGTTGAACTAATTTCAATGAATTTAATGTGTGAAAAAATCTATTATTATTTGCGTTGAAAAGACTTCAACCAGTGAATCTTGGTCATTCATGCAGATATGGTTCTGGGAGTCGTATCAAGTTGGCATACACTCGGAAAATCATTGATGCCATACATTCTGGTAGCCTCTTGAAGGCAAACTGCAAAAAGACTGAGGTGTTTGGGCTCTTGATTCCAACCGAGGTCGAGGTTGTGCCTTCGGAAATCTTGGACCCAATGAACACCGTCAGTTCGCCAAACCTTAGCTTATCTTTTTACTGCATTTTTGTTTTTCCCCATGTTTTATCTATGTCATTCGATTTACTAATGCAGTGGTTGGATAAGAAGGCTTATGAGGAGACACTGCTAAAACTGGCCAGGCTTTTCAAGAAGTACTTTGAAGTTTTTGCGTATCACAAGATTGGGAAGGACAACAAGTTGACTGAAGAAATCCTTGCTGCTGGACCTATATTTTGATCTATTACTGGTTTACAAGGAAGAAATATCTGCTGGAATGGGAACCAATCAAATAGAATGGAAATAATTGTGTGGTTATATGCATATATATGTAATCATTTCTACTCTTCTGTTGAACTTAATTCTGAAAATTGTTTCTAGATTAATTACTTTGATTCGTAGATTTAATGTTTGAGATGTATCATATCTGTGAAGTATAGAATAAGCCCCCTGATTGGTGGAGATCACACATTCTCCCTAAGCCCTGTTTGGTAAAGATTCATTAAATCTCAATAATGTAGCTCAAAGGCCATAAATATTTGGCACATCTTGCTGACAGCAGATTCAAGCTAGTTGATGTGGTGTATGTATCACTTAGCTGGCTGAATTGTACTTTTCGTTGGCTTGTCCTTGTAGTGAAGGAAACTCTAATGTCGATTCACATTCACTGTCAAACAATTTGGGTACAGTTCAAAGTAAATATTGTTATCTTTTACACCGACGTTCAGCCTCTTCAGTTAGAGATTGTGACTAGAGATTTACCTTGGTATGGAATTTAAACTAAACATTGTTATCTTTACTCCAACATTCGGCCTCTTTAGTTAAGAGATTATGACTAAAGACTTACCTTGTTTTCATTTACTCACTCTCTTAATAATAGATAAGAATTTTGTGGGGATCAAATCGGATCCATGAAGTAGTGAATGGTTGGTGATAATTAATGATCTTAGTACATCGATTGACAGATAAGAATTTTGTGGGGATCAAATCGGATCCATGAAGTAGTGAATGGTTGGTGATAATTAATGATCTTAGTACATCGATTGACAGTTTTGGTTGTCTCTGATCTGAAGACATTTCTTGCGATATGCTCGTTTACCAGCAATATATTTACTAAATTGTTTCTTCCTATGTATGTAAATTGATTGTCTGCTTTAAATGTGGGCTGGCGAAATTCACTTGTTTGATTAAGATCTTGTAAAACTGAAGTTGTTTATTATTGCTATTTATTATTACTTATAAATAACCAAACATATTCTTTATAGACAACCAGATACAGGTGGGGAACAGGTCGACGTGCTTGTGGGCTCGATTCATCCTAATTCGGACTATGAACAATTTGGGCTCATTTCAATAGGAGTCAAGTTGAGCCAAACACTCTTTTTACTCAAGCCAACTCGTTTTGGGCTAGTGGACCGTTCGTTTTATAATGCCTCTTTCTTCTATCTACTCTTTGCCATCTTAGCCCCTGTTTGATTTGAATAAAAATTATACTTTAGTAAATTTTGACAAAAGTTTGTGAATTGTATAATTGAAAATGAGCTTGAGGAAATGAATTTCAAGAAATGCAAGTCAAACATGGACTTAGTTTGTCTTCGTCCTATAGTGAATCCATTTTATGTATTCTATACGTCTCAAATTTTGTCCACACACTAGAATGCCTATTCAACACACATAAATTTACCCGATGAAGGTAACATTTATGTTTTTTTTAGGCATTTAGCACACTATTCAAATAAGTCATATCAACCATAAATAATATTTTAACTTTATTTATTATACTTCATAATACTATTCAACTAATCATGCTAAGCATGTGCTTGATCTCCATTCTTTGAAGATTAATTATTTCTCAAAACATTTTCAATCACACATTCTTCAAATAAAGTTCTTATTTGCTCCCATTTCTTAAATTCAAATTTTTAATAATATATTTTATGAGATTCACAACTTTAGCAATTTTTTAATCTATCATTTCATCAACTTTATCAGTATCTGCTAAAAATCAATTTTTATTCAAACCAAATAGGGACAAAATAATTTTACACTCAAACTCTAAACTTTTTCCTATTTTCTAATCACGAATTCTCCAGGAAAATCATTATTATAAAATCTAGAGCCTGTTTGGGAGTCATTTTGAAAATTAATTTTTTGATCGTTAAGAGAAAAGTGGGGTCCACATATAAGAGAAAAAATCAAATATAACGACTGAAATAGTGAAATAACGGTCAAAAAATCAATTTTTTGAAAAAAAATCACTCCCAAACAGACTGCTGTCCTCCCAAAAATTGGGTTCAAATAAATCCCAAATGAGTAGTTAAAAACTGATCCTAGTTATTACATTGACCGGTCCCAAAACTTTTTGTGCATGGTCACGTTCACTTTTCAAAGATACAATCATAAAACTGAATCTCCTAAACTCCCATCAAAATCAATTAACGAAATTGATTTTTGCCTGTCACAGAAGTCCAGAAATACCTTTTTCCTCCAAACACCACACTTCACTTTCTTCACTATCAAGTCAACGGTAACAATTATACAACGGTTCTAAGAATGCATGCACTCCACAATTAATAAGGCAAACATTAATAAAATTGAAGACTAGAAATAAAATATTTATAAACACTGTCGTCTTCTTCCATGTCGAATAAAAAAAAAAAAACCGTAGCTGGTTAATTAATATATAAATATTAGATATTTTCAATTACTACAAAATTAAATGCAATGGCGTTCTCGTCGTGCTTTACTTGAATGCTTAAAGATTAGAGAAAGACAAAATTGATTTCTTCGGGCCAGTTTGTTGAATTTTTAATTTCTTATTTGGTTTTCAGTTTATCATTTCAAGAAGATATGTTAATTTTTTTTATCCTTCCCAAGAATTCGGTGCTTTTAGCTGAAAACAAATTTCTCTCGAATCATTCCCGGACGGCGTCGTGTTCATTGGTGTAAATACGCTGATCGGTGTTTTTTAGGCGATTCCTTTTCCTTTTGTTTTTTTTGTCCCTTGATTTGAACGATGTTATTCTTCTGGTTTGCTTAAAATGCTAGATTTGTTCAAGCAAGGGTTTAATGATTCTGTTATCACTTTTGATTCAAAAGTGTGAGATTTCATTTTTCTTCTGTAATTTTCTTTTTCGGACAGCTGTGCCTTTCAATTTGAAATGCATTATGGCGATGTTTGTACTTAAAAATTCGAAAGTTTAATTTCTGATTAATTGCGGTAAGCACATATATAAGAGTAATTAGGCTTTGTTCCCTTTTTTTTTTTTTTTCCCTCCTTTTGATATTGAATTTTGAAGGAAGATTATTATTCGTCGGCAAAGGTATTCGAAGATTGGAGATACGATTGAAGCTAAATTCTAAGAAAGGAATGTGGACTGAAGATGCCAAGCATTAGAGCTCCTCCTACCAAGAAAACCACAACTCTCACTGTATCTTCATTATTTTTGCCGAAATTTGTTGTGTTTTACTACCATTTTATTGTTTTCGTCATCCTCCTCTGCTTGGAGACTTCTTATGCAATTCATTGGTTGAGTGTAGGTTGCTGTGAAATGTAGGCCATTAACTGAGAGAGACTATGGGCGTGATATAGTTAGAGTGCACAATCATCAGGTTTGTTATCGTTTTATAAATGCATTTCTGGATTTAATAGAGAGAGGGAGCTAAATTTCATAAATAATCGAGGAATGAAGTAATCTACGATCAATGGCAATTGTAGGAGGTGGTTGTTTTGGATCCTGACCTTTCAAAGGACTACTTAGATCGCATTCAGAATCGAACAAAGGAACGTAGATACACTTTTGATCATGCCTTTGGCCCTAACTCCACCAATTTGGTATCTCATATACTCTCTCTAGTCATATTCCACTTGTGCCTTATCGGTGTTATTTATTGGCATATCTGTGTATTGATGATGCATCTGTCATGCATGGAATATCTGTGAAATAAATATCAGATTTTTTTGCTCTAATATGATATTATTACGTCGTCTATTCATTCGTCTGTTTGATCGTCATATAAACTTGCATATGATCGATCTATTGGTAATTTCACACTTCTCTAAGTAATATGATGCTTCATAGACCAGTGAATTAGGGGTGATTGGATTTCACGTGTTTAGTACAGTTTTCTAGAGCAATGTTATTAAACATCCTGTGAATTTATTACTGTCTATTGATCATGGAGAAGGGAAAAATATTGAAAAGAGAATTCCTTAGGAAGCTATATGTGATTAACCTGTTCTTATCTCTTTAATGACTGAATTTTATGGCCTGTTCGACAAAAGATTTTTGAGAATAATTTTGTGAAGAGTGATATTTTTGGCAAATGTGTGGTTAAAAAGTAAAGAAAAGTTATGGGTTCACGTGCAAAATTATTTTATTGGAAGAATTTGTAGTTGAAACTTGAAAATGAGTTTGGGAAAAAATAAGATTTAAAAATCTGTACCAAACATGGGCTTAAGCACGTGTATTGTGATTGCCCTATGCTTTGGAGTGTATTTAGATTTGAATGTGGAAGTTATAGGCATTAGTGTCCTAATTTGCTCAAATTTGAAAAGGTGATTTGATTATCATTGACAATGGTGTTGAAATATGCCTGTACAAATTATCTCTATGCCATTTTCTTTCAGGATGTCTACAGGAGAACTCATTCAACGATTTCTGGGGTCGTCCAAGGTCTTAATGCCACTATATTTGCTTATGGTTCCACTGGGAGGTAATTTAATTTTTTAAAGCCATAAATAACAAACTAAAAGATTGGAGATGTCTTTTCTGGCTGATACTACTTGGATTGGTTTTTAAAAGTTAGCATATTTTCTGCCAAAAAATAGTTCATAACATTTGATATCTAATGTGTCTTCTACTTGAACATCCTCAGTGGCAAAACATATACCATGGTCGGAACTCCAAATGACCCCGGGCTTATGGTTCTCAGTCTAAATACAATCTTTGATCTTATTGAGAAAGACAATAGCTCTGATAAGTTTGAAGTTACTTGTTCATACCTCGAAGTCTACAATGAGGTAGAGCGCTTGCGTTTTTGCTGATGTTTGATACACACGAGACAAATATCAGCTCATTTTTGGCTTTACCACATGCAGGTCATCTATGACTTGCTTGAAAAATCATCGGGTCACTTAGAACTCAGAGAGGATCCTGAGCTTGGAATCATTGTTGCTGGCCTTAGAAGTATCAAGGTGAATTCTTGTGCTGATTCAGTTTATCCAACTTCTGTCTGTATCATAACCCTGACAAGATGAACTGTGGCAGATTTATTAGCCTTGTTCGATTTTAATTTTTCAAAATCCTTTTTCCTCCAACTCATTTTTAACCACAAATTCTCCCAACTAATAATTTTGCACGTGCTCCAAAAAAATCACTTCTCAAGTCAAAATCAAACAAGGTCTCAAAACTTTATGATATGCCAATCACATTTGAGAAGATACTTGTAGCCGTAGGATAGTATACCCAATGCTTAATTTTAACAGCTGCTCCCCTCCCATCCGCTCCTTCAGAAGAAAACATAAAAGAAAGAGAAGAATGAAGTCACGTGAATCTGCCACCAGAATGTTGCAAATTCAATTTGTTAGGGGACTTCGGTTGTAGGAGGCTACAACATACGACACTTCACTTGTTCTCCTTTCCAATAACCAATTCTTTTCTGTCTAGTTTTTTTCGCGGTCAACCTTAACATGTTCTAAGCCATGAGAAAAACCAGACCAAAAAGCTAAGCGGGGTAAATAAAAGGCTTAGCAAAAGATGACTAAGTAGTGCACACCTCTGTCTCCCTGAAGTGTATGTCTTGTGCCTCAGTAAGGCATAGGCCTTGGCAAATATCACTCTAAGCGCAATCTTTAAGGCTATTAAATAGCAGCCTCATATGAGGAGTGCCTCAAAGTGTAAGCGTCAAATGCTTTTTTAAATTGACTATTAGCTTTAAAGATTCTTGCAGTGATTGCACAATCTGAATTGGTTTGAGTTTAATTTCATTGAATCCTAATATCGTGTTACATAATATTTAATTTTCCAAAATAATAAATACTATTCTGACAAGTCAAATAACCAATGATTCCTGCAAAACTCAGTCTGCATTCTCCAGCAGAGTGATTCATCACTGGTTTCTGCTACTGTACATGTTGTGTATTGGAAAATTTCAAATAGATGGTAACACTATATGTGGTTGAGAGCCCATCTTTTCCAGAAATTAGTACCATTCTGCACTACACTATCTGACATTGTTTTGCTAAATCTTCCTGTATAGTCTACATACATTTTTACCTTTTATTTATCAACAGGTATATCAGCTTTACTCGATGTCAGGGAATTGTCAGTCCTTAACGGTCATGTTGTATGCAGGTGAACTCAGCTGATAGGATCCTTGAACTTTTAAATTTGGGGAACAGTAGACGAAAAACTGAAAGCACTGAGGTTAATGGAACTTCCTCGCGGTGGGTAATTCTTCTTCCGTTTATGGGGTATAATGGTTTTGCTTCAATCTTTGATAAATCACATTTTCAACCCATTAAAATATCTAACATTGCTGGGAGAAGTCCAAGAGCTAATCTAGGAAACATTACATTGACAACTGCAAAAGACAATGAGAAGGGCCTTTTTTCAATGATAGTGGCAACCAGTAATAGCAGATTGATTTTGCTGCATGATTTGTCACATGTTTTTAATGTCTATTTGACAGATCACATGCAGTTTTGGAGATAAGTGTGACAAGAAAACAGCAAAGGAAGTATTCTAATCAGGTTATTAGGGGAAAACTTGCACTTGTAGATCTTGCCGGCAGGTTGTCCTCTAGTCTGTTATTTTTTTTCCCTATGGTTTCAGTCCTCCTTTATTTAAAGGTGTGCAATTATTATTATGAAACTCATAATGCAGTGAACGAGCATCTGAAACAAACAGTGTGGGCCAAAAATTCAGAGATGGTGCCAATATCAATCGATCACTTCTTGCTTTGGCAAATTGCATAAACGCTTTGGGGAAACAACGGAAGAAGGGTCTAGCTTATGTTCCTTATCGCAACAGGTTTCTCTCTCTCCCTCTCTCTCTCTCACACACACACACAAAAAGAACTACAATAGGTAACTATTATTATTGTACTGTGTATTTCTCTAGCGAATGCAGCTAACATTAATTTTTCTTCAGCAAGTTGACACGGATTCTTAAAGATGGTCTGAGTGGTAATTCTCAAACAATAATGATTGCCACCGTGTCACCAGCTGACAGTCAGTATCACCATACTGTCAATACTTTGAAATATGCTGACCGAGCAAAGGAAATTAAGACGCATATCCAGGTAAGAAAAAAATTCTCATTTTGATGATGTACCAGGTTTGAGCTTATGACGATGAAAACTAAAATGATTTCATGTTGTTAAATTGAGAACTTGCTCAAAAAATTTTCCTGATTATGTAACAGGTTAATTTGATGATTCATATAATTAGTTATTTTTATCTGTCATGTACTATATCTGCTGTATACTCTTATGATTATAGCTGATCTCAGGTCACTGAAGTACGTTTTTCCTGTTCTTTTGTACTAATGTCCTGATAACTCGATTAGCTTAAATTGCTTGATGTGTATATTTATAATCATTACGATACTTTTCAGAAAAATATAGGTACAGTTAATGCTCATGTATCAGACTACCAAAAAATGATAGACAATCTTCAGGTAAATATTGGTTTTTATCATCTTTGTTGTTTGGATTATAATTCCTAGTCTAATATAAGGACACACCATATTGACTTTTACAGAGTGAAGTTAGCCTGTTGAGGAAGGAATTAGCTGAAAAAGACTCACAACTAAGTGCCAAGCCTACTGAAAAAGCAGCAGATGATGAACTCTCTTGGTTGAACTTATTGAGCCAAGAAACCAGTGAAAATGTCCAGGAAAGGATAAATTTACAGAAGGCTTTGTTTGAGCTTGAAGAAACTAACCTCCGCAATCGCACTGAACTCCAACATCTCGATGACGCTATTGCAAAACAACAGGTTGGTGGGAATTACAGAATCCTGATATCTAAGCTACAAATCTTGAATGTTGTCCCCGTAATTCTTCTGCCAATTTTTTCTTGCTTCTTTTAAGATTCAAGAACACTATGAATTTTCAAACTCTACAGTATAGCAGTCATCAGTCAATGGTCTTTTTATTCTCCCCTATCACTTCCTCTAGGGATAATTCTATCTAAATTTTGTAAAGTTCATTTTATATTGAATACTAATTTGTGTATTGTCTATTTTAAAGCATTATCAATTGTTGCCATTGCAGTCTATTGAAAAAGATGGAGCAGTTGTACTGGCTTTACAAGCACGGCGTCAAGTGATTCTTGATAACATTCGTGACAACGATGAGCTTGGTGTCAGTTATCAAAAGGTGATACTCCCAATTGTTCCATGTCTTCTATATTTTATTTGATCTCCTGTTCACTAAAACATTATTACTTTCTGCATACAAAGGAAATTGAAGCAAATGAGGAGCACAGGCGCCAACTACAAAATAGGACCGAGGATTCCATTAGAAACAATGGAAACAAAACGTATTTGCGAATTCTCAGTCAATACAGGCTGCTGGTAAAGAAATATTGTGATTTACTAGAGTACATTTTACTTTTTACATATTCATTTGACAAAAAGTTCAATCTGGGCTATCCTTTCTTCATGCTTGGGCTATCCTTTCTTCATGCTTGACTCTTGTCAGAAGAAATATAATTTATAAATTTTCTGTTCAAACTTGGTACTAGGGAAATACCATTTTCGTCGCTTTTTCCTTGTTGATCACACACGATGTTCTTTTCAGTTCAGAAAGATGGCTCCCTTTCAACTCTGGGCGATTTTCCTCCTTTTTCCCTATGTACAAAGCCTTTATATATATACCATAACATATGCAGGGAATTGCTAATACTGAGCTTCAGTTTGAAATGGCAATGAGAGATCAAATTATTTACAACCAAAGAGAAGCACACAGAAATCTGTGGAGTCTGATCATGAGCTTAGGATTTGATGAGAAACAGATATTAGATCTTGGTGCACAACAAGGAATATCTATTGAAGACTCGACAATGAAACAGCCAGTTAGGCCGTCTGACAGGAGTCAGTCACCAAGTTTGGATTATGGGAGATATACTCCGGTAACTCCACTATCTTGTTTTTCATGCAATGGTCAATCTCATGCTGTATCACCTTGCATCTTCCCACAAGACCAGCAGTTTAGTTCAAGATCTTTTGATTTTGAAAATCAGAAAATTCCTCATGCATTTTGCCAAGAAGAGCACCATAGATCTTATTACATTTCTCATGGGTACTCATCGGCCCATCAGCACTGGTACAGCAACCAGCCAGATTCTGGTTTTGGTTCCCTCGACCAACATTCTCATGGCTTGTGCTATTCATTTCAACAAATGAGAAGCCATAACACGCCATACAGTGAGAGTGGTAGATCAACTTCATCTTTAACTGCAAACTTCAAGCAGCAGCAGCAGGTATTCGTATTATTAACTGTTATAAGTTTGTCCTACAGATAAGGCCACATTTGAGAAAAAAAAGTTTCTAATTTTTATAATCACATGTTCTGGATGTCTTTTGATGCAGTACTAACTTGTGAATTTTCCAAACAGGATACATGGACACACACTAATGCACAGGAAGGACAGAAGAATTCTTGTGCTGATATGAGTAGTCCTCACAAAGGACTGCTGGTGCATCATGAAGAGATATCCCAAGATCTTTCTGGACATAGTCAAGTGGGGCAAGGTTTCAGTAGGCTCAACTATCAACAATTTTTTCCGAATGCTCCATCCGCTACCCGGCAAAGTATCTCCCAAACGCTGCCTTCACATCATACTTCCAAGTTCCTGGCAGATCACTTTTAGAGCTACTGTCTTTCATACTTAGCCAGGCCAATTTTTCAGAGAACAGATCAGTGAATTTTAGATATTTTGTTCCCTCTTCCATTTCTTTTCCCTCCAAATGTACATATGGGTAGGTGGTGTTAGGAGTAGAGTAGTCAAATAGCTGTGGCCAAAGGTGATATGTTGATTTTGTCCAATTCATTTTCTTCTATTCATTTGGAGAGAGATTTTGGGATGGCTTCTGGAAGAGTTAGCCAGCCGCAATTTTATACAATTGGTATGTCAATAGCAGGATTGTAGTTCTAAGGCTTTGTACACAAGTGCAGTTATGTCATTTTAATTTTGGCAGAAGAAAATCACTGACATTGTTCTTGCACACCACTCTCCATTTCCAAACCGCCAGTTGAGCAAACTGGTACCAATTGTACAATTTGAAATGGTTGGTATTACAGTGGTAAACTAGCAGGTGCATAAATTTAATTCTTCTGAAGGCAGCAGCACAATGGCAAGAGAAGATGGTGCGAAGAAGGATCAGATTAATGGTGTCAAAATTGACGAACCTTTCCCCTCAGAGGTCGACTTGTTTGGCAGACCCTGGTTATTCTAGGAAAAAGTTAAGGGCCCCAACCAAACAGATCGCGTTGGACAGCTGACTTCACTACATCCAACGATGCGGTGAGGACAATAAGATTGAGAATTGAAAATAATAACTTTAACAAGTATATTAGGAGTAACATGAAATTAACCAATCATCTTTAAATATGATTTAAAAAAAAATGATTTTAAGGGTGTTTATTAATGCAAGGGTATTGTTATTTATATCCATAGTTTTTATCTTATGTGAATTTACCTAAATAGACATAGATAAAATTAAATAAAAATATATCATTCTAACATCATCCACTAGTATTTATTTTCATAAAATTTTTTAAACATTTTTATATTTTTTTTAGAGTTTGTGTTTAACTAAAATTCTAATAATAATAAAAACCATCTTCATCTAAAATTATAAAACCCTAATAATAAAATATCATCTTCAACGGAATTAAAATCAACATATTATTAGAGTTATAATAATAATAATAATAATAATTTTTTTTTAATTAGGGGTGTTGGACAGCTGACTTCACTACATCCAACGGTGCGGTGGGGACAATAAGATTGAGAATTGAAAATAATAACTTTAACAAAGTATATTAGGAGTAACATGAAATTAACCAATCATCTTTAAATATGATTTTATAAAAATGATTTTAAGGGTGCTTATTAATGCAAGGGTATCGTTACTTATATCCGTAGTTTTTATTTTATGTAAATTTACCTAAATAGATATAGATAAAATTAAATAAAAATATATCGTTCTAACATCATCCACCAGTGTTTATTTTCATAAATTTTTTTGAACATTTTTATATTTTTTTAGAGTTTGTGGTTAACTAAAATTCTAATAATAATAAAATACCATCTTCATCTAAAATTATAAAACTCTAATAATAAAATATCATCTTCAACGGAATTAAAATCAACATATTATTAGAGTTATAATTGTAGTAATAATAATAATAATAATAATAATAATAATAATAATAATAATAATAATAATAACAACTTATTAACATTTGATTTGAAGATGGAGCTATTTGGTTGTTTGAGCATTATACTCTTAATAGAATCCTATTAATTCAAGAAAAGAGATTTACTAACTTTTATAATTAAATATTAAAGTACTGACATAACAATTTAGAAAATGAAAAGTAAGTACTATATTAAATGTTGATAGTGATTGGATGAATATAGCGATTTTTAAAAAATTTTGAAATTGTATTGTGAATGTATTTATAGTGGGATGAAAATATAAATTTTGTATTGATCTATATAATATTTAAGGGGGTGTTTGAGCCACATAATTTTGGTAATAATGCATTTTTGAATAGTGTATTGATAGGAAATGTGTGGTTAAAAAATAAGGAAAAGTTTTTAATCTGCGTGTAATATTACTTTATTGAAAAATGGGTGATTGAAGTGATATCAAATCACTGTTTAAGAATGTATTTTTTTAGAATAATATGGCTCAAACAGGTCCTAAATAAATGAATTTAATAAGGACAATATTAAAATTTGATGTGGACGAAAATATTAATTTTTAATTTAATATTTAAATAGGGATGTATATATATATATATATATTGTGGATATAAATAGCACAAGCTAAGTTATAATCTAATTATAAGCCCCTTGATAGAATTAGAGGGTGTTTGGAAGATATTTTTATGTAAAAATGTATTTTTGAATAGTAAATTGATAAAAATGTGTGATTGAAAAATAAAGAAAATTTTTTAATTTACGTATAATATTATTTTAATAAAAAATGTGTGATTAAAAAGAAGAGAGAGAAAAATACATTTATAAAAAAATGAGTACCTAACGGGCTTAACTTTTTAAGTTCACAAGCCAATAACACGAGAAAGTTAATTAACCTTGAGCAGTTCTTTTTCCGCCAAAATGTGATCCACATTCTCGAAAGCAAAACCTTACCCCCATTCTCCACATATAGGATAGTGCAGCTGCAAAATCCCTCAAAAACGAAAAACTCCATTCTCAACTTTAAAACCCACGTACAGTGCATACATACACGCAATGGCGGAGCCAACAGAGTCTTTCAAACCCTACAAACTCAAACACACGCTCACGGGCCACAAACGTGCCCTTTCCACAGTCAAATTCTCCGATGACGGCCGCCTCCTTGCATCCTCCTCTGCTGACAAGACCGTTCGTACGTACTCCGTTGCCTCTCCTACTGTTACTCACCACGAATTCAAGGGCCACGTTCAAGGCATCTCGGACGTGGCTTTCTCCTCCAATTCCCGCTTGCTCGCCACCGCCTCCGACGACCGCACCATCCGCCTCTGGGACGTCGCCACCGGGTCCTCCATTAAGACTCTCAGTGGACACGCTAATTACGTGTTCTGCTTGAATTTTAATCCTCACTCCAACATGCTTGCCTCCGGCTCTTTTGATGAGACTGTACGCATTTGGGATGTGAAGTCTGGAAAGTGCCTTAAGGTCCTCCCTGCACACTCGGACCCTGTGACAGCGGTTAATTTTAATCACGATGGGACAATGATCGTTTCGAGTAGCTATGATGGATTGTGTAGGATTTGGGATGCTTCTACTGGCCATTGTATGAAGACTTTGGTCGATGAGGAACATCCTCCAGTTAGTTTCGTCAAGTTTTCACCCAATGGGAAATTCATTCTTGTGGGGACTTTGGATAATACCCTGGTGAGTTTCTCTTTCTTGGGAATTTTTTTTGGATAAAAATTGAATATTTAATAATTTTCGCTTACAGATTTTGTTTGAGACTTTAAGTCTTAAAATAATCAAGTATTCTAACCGGGAGCCTATTGGGATGTGAATTGTAATGAGGATTGTAGAATGCTTTAATTTAGGTGCTATTTAAAATGTGATCCCTCAATTGCTAAGATTTAGTTGTTTTGAAGTTCTATCTACTGTAGTTATCATTTCAGTTCGGAGCTGCAAGGCATACCTATTGGGTTAACTGGCTTCATTCAAAAGGGTACCTGAAGAAGCATGTGGTGTTTTTTTTGTAATAAATTTTATGGCGGCACATATATTTGATATTGTCTCTTGGTTGCTATGGTGCAAGTTTAGGCATTTTCACCTACCTGAAAGTGTAAGTGCTACATATATCAAACCGTAACAGATTAACCCATAAAGTGAAGGATAACATAAAAAAAAAAAAAAAAAAAAAAAAAAAAAAAAAAAAAACAAAAAAACCGAACAGCGAATAGTGTAGACACACTTATGTTCTTCGTTGATGATATATTTTTAAATATGACATAGATTTAGACTTTTAGTTGATGAGACTAAAAAGGGTAATTTGTAACTTAGAACTTTGGAGGAGTGTTTTGAAGTTTAACATTTTTAAGTAATTGATTAGAAATTTGGAACATCGACAAATATAAATGCAATGCCACTTTGGTAGTGGTTGGATGGTGTGTTCCTTAAAATGGCAGTTTTAGATATTTAGGTTTGATTATTAACAATGTAGGAGGAATTGAAGAGAATGTAATGCATTGGATGACATTGATTAGAATAACAGGAGAAGGCTACGTGAATTTTATGACATGCTTTGGGGTACTAATGTTGAATTGTCAAAGGACAAAATGCCTGTAAGATGTATTTAGGAGAATCTTAAAATGCATATGTGGGCTTTCTGAAATTGCAAAAAATTAAATTGAGAATATAGTTCCTATCAATAAGATCGACGGATTATTATGAAGATTATGGACAAATTATACTACCTTAATTATGTACATATTTGTATGTTACCATATTTATATTTACCATAATGAGATGCGGACTAGTAGTATGTATGTGAACTCGTTTCTCTATAATGGGAAGTAACCCATACGGAAAGATCATTCAGCCAATAGTTGTCATGGTGTCAGAGCATACCCGAGTTTTCATATTAAATCTTCGGTCTTGACATACCCAGCCACTCAAAGTATTGGTTTTCTTGTGGAGGTCAACGATTGACAAAATCCCTGTCAACATGTGACGTTATGGTGTACTAACATATGCAATTCAATCGGTGTGCAGCGCTATGGTAGTGCTGAATCTCTTGGACATATTTGGTGGGTGACAACGTCGGTAGTGACTGGTTTGGTCGTGATATTTGCGCAATCCCGTGTGATTGTGTGATGGGTTGTAATTTGGGAGTTCATCTGTGGGCAGCAATCTATTCGTTAGAGGTGCCATTGAAACTGTGCTTGTTGCCGACAATCTGCACTGTCGGAGATTGGGCGTTTGGTTAGTCGTGGATTTCTATGGGTGATTATGACGTGAATTTGGGCAATTTGTTGGGGGCGATTTGGGTTTGGTAATGATGAATGGATTTGGGCCAAATTGTTTTGGATTTGGCTAATTTTATATAGTGTTTGTTTGTGTGGTGGTTTCTTTGGAGTTCATTGATTGAAGCATTTTGTGTTATATTCATGGGAAAGAATTATCCCATATGGAAATTTCAATTCAAGATGTTTTCAAAAGGGAATAAGCTTTGGGGTCACATTGATGGGTCATTTAAGAGCGCCCGAAGATACTAAGGATCTAAATAAGCTTTGGGGTCACATTGATGGGTCATTTAAGAGCGCTCGAAGATACTAAGGATCTAAGTGTATGGGAAATGAAGGATGCTCATATTATTTCTTGGATTTTGAGGTTTATGGAGGCGCACATGGTGGATAATTTATGCTCCTTTACTATTGCTAAAGAGATGCGGGAGTATTTAAAGCGCATTTATTATCAAGATAATAATGCATGGATATTTCAGTTGGAGTTAGAGATTGCCAACTACATTTGGGGTAATCTTACTATTGAGCAATATTGTTCTGATTTTCTAAACTTTTGAGTGAATAATTCGGGATAATTCATGCTAGGTCCTCGTGGCGGCATGTCAGCCCTGCAATCTGCTTCTTATGAAATTATGACCCGAATTTGAAGTGGCTCAAGCGGGTTTGTTGAATTGTGATCTGATTCATATGTTTGATGTATGTCTAGGTGAACTTTTGCACAAAGAGAAACTATTGGTGATATTGGGTCTTCTTTCGAAAATGTTTTTATGTCTTCTGGCTTATCTACTAACTTGATTTCGATTGGTCTTGGTTGATAATAACTATGATGTGTGTTTCTCTCATGTTGGTTGTCTTGTGCACGATCAGGGGTTGGGAAAGATGATCACGCGAGGGCCTAAAGTTGAATGTTATTTCCATTACAGTTTACAATTCCTTCTGCTATATCTTTGGCTCGTATTAATGTTAGACTTAAACATGATATTTGGTATAAGAGATTAGGTCATCCTAATACTTTAATTTTGTCTCATTTATTGAAATATGGTTTTTTGGGTAATAAAGATCAATTTCAGCCCTTCAATTTGCCTCTTAATTGTGATATTTGTAAACTTTTGAAAAGCAAGACTCTTCCATTTCTAGACTATGATGGTCGTGTCGATAAATGCCTTAAGATTATTTATAATGACGTTTGGGGTGTGGTACCCATCACTTAACATGTTCATTATAAATATTTTATGACTTTTATTGATGATTTTAGTTATTACACTTGGATATATTTTCTTAGATCTAAAAGTGAGGTCGATATCACTCTATAAGACTTTTGTAACTTACATTTAGACACAGTTCTCATTTAGTATTCAAAATTTGAGGTTCGACAACGGTGGAGAATATGTCCCATGATTGTCAGTCTTTTTTGCAACAAAAGGGAATTCTCTTTCAACGTTCTTGTCCTTATACTCAGCAGAATAGGGTGGGTGAAAGAAAAAATCGTCACTTGTTAGATGTTGTCAACGTTTTACTCTTGGAATCTTTGATTCTGCCTAGAATTTGGGTTGAAGAGCTCTCCACAGCAGTACATTTGATAAATCGATTTCCTGCTCAACATTTGGGATTTGACTTACCTTATTTTCGGCTGTACGATACACATCCTAGCTATGACATGTTGCATACTTTTGGGTTTATTTGCTTCGTTCGTTTACCTCCTCATGAGCATCATAAGTTTGCTGCTCAATCTAAACGTTATGCTTTCATGGGTTACAATATTGCTGATAAGGGTTTTATTTGTTATGATGGTATTGCTAATCGATTTCATATCTCTCGCAATATGGTTTTCTTTGAGAATCAGTATTCCTTCCAGCAACATATCATATTCTCTGATATGGTTCCATTCTTTAGCTCTGAGGATGGCTTTCACTCCGTCGAACGTTTTAAACCAGGTTTAGTATATCAAAGATGGCAGCCTCCAGCTCTTAAACGATCCACTCGTATCACTCAACCTCCAAATTGGTATGGTTTCTTTGCAACTTTATCTTATATCATAGATTCTACTTCTTATTCTTAGGCAGTTACCCAACCTTGTCGGGAGAAAGCAATTCAAGAGGCTCTTCAAGCTCTTCATGAGAATCGCATGGGATATTATTCCTTGTCCTGCTAACTTCAAACTTAGTGGGTGTAATTGGGTCTATTTTGTTAAATTACGCTCTTGACAGATCCCTAGATCGATATAAAGCTCGATTAGTTGCTCTTGGTGATCGTCAAGAATATGACGTGGATTATGAGGAGACTTTTGCTCATGTTGCCAAAATGACAACGTTTTGTACCATTCCTGCTATAGATGCTTCCAGGGGTTGGTCTTTGTGACATATGAATGTTAAGAATACTTTCTTACACGGTGACCTTAAAGAAGATATCTATATGCCAACCCCAGTAGGACTTTTCTCTTTGCCCTCTACCGATGTTTGTAAGCTAAAGCGTTCGCTTTATATGTTGAAACACACTCCTCGTGCTTGGTTTAATAAATTTCCTTCTAGTTTACTGGGTTCTCATTCACTCTAAGTCAGTATGATTTGTCGCTCTTTATCATCGCCAGCTAGGTGGGTATTGTACTTCTTGTCTATGTGGATGATATATTTTTATCGAGACCGACTCCGAATTAATCTCATCTTCAAGACCGACTTAAGGAGTCGTTTCATATGAAGGATTTGGGTGCTTTACAGTATTTCTTAGGTCTTGAGGTGCTTGCAGATCCAATCGGGACTTACATGCATCAGCACAAGTATACAAAGGAGCTGATCACATTGGCTGGACTTAAGAATGTTCAATCTATTGATACTCCTTTGGAGGTAAATGTGAAATATAGAAAGGAGGAGGGTGATCTTCTTCCTGATCCGTCTTTGTATCGCTAGTTAGTGGGTAGTGTAAATTACCTCACTATTACATGACCCGATATCTCCTTTATTGTCTAGCAAGTCTTTCAATTTATGTACATAACACGACATCTCCACCTGGCTCGTAGTTCTTCTCATTATTAGATACTTGCTGAGTACACCAAGTATGGGCTGGATGTGTGGGCTATAGTGATGCTGATTGGGCTGGATGTGTGGATACGCGTCGTTCGAATACAGGTTTGCGTATGTTTGTTGATAGTGCACTTATTTCATGGAGAAGAAGCAAAATTCTGTCGGTATATCTTCCACTGAATTTGAGTATCGCACTGTCTTCTGCCTGTTCTGAGATTGGTTGGTTTTGAGGTCTTCTAGCGGAGCTTGATTGCCTTTAGCTTGATCCTACTCCACTATATGTTGACAATGCTAGTGCCATTCAAATTATTGCTAATTTTGTGTTTCATGAGCGTACGAAGCACATTGAAGTGGATTGTCACTCTATGCGTGAGACTAATGATGATCGAACCATTACTCTTCCGCATGTCACTATGGATGTTCAAATCGCTGATGTGTTTACTAAGGTGATGACTCGCCAACGACATCAATTTTTTTTGTGAGCAAATTGATGCTTCTAGATCATCCAATATCAATTTGGGGGGTGTTAATAAGATCGACGAAGATTATGGACAAATTATACTACTTTAATTATGTACATATTCGTATGTTACCATATTTAGATGCGGACTAGTGGTATGTATGTAAATTCGTTTCTATATAATGGGAAGTAGTTGAGACGGGAAGATCATTTAGCCAATTATTGTCAACTCAATAATTGGTGAGGATGAATTAAGGAAAGCTCAAGTTAATTGGTTGAGACACATTTTGCATAGATTTAAAGATGCTCTTATTCATGACAATGATACGATCTCAGCAGAACAAGTTAGAAGAAGGGGGTAGACCAAAAGTGTCAAGGATTTTGTGGTTGCTAATTATGTAATTAATTTGAATCTTCCAATAGATTTATAAATGAATTGAATGGAGTGGCAGAAAACGTTTCATGTAGCCAACTTAAATTTATTGGATACAATCTTCGTTGGTAGTTAAATCTTCTAGATCGTTGCAAGAATCTTTTGTTGTTTTAAACACTTGCTCATTAACTTCAAGATTCCTCTTTTGTTTTTCTTGCATCAGTCTATTTTCTTTGGCTGGTTGTATGGTGTTTTACTTTCCTCACTTTTTTTTTCTCGTGTTATAACTCCACTTGTGTGTTCTTTAGAAATAAAACACGTGTATGGCGACTTGTAAAAGTCTCATGCATTTCCATATTATAATTAAAATTCGAAGTAAAGTTACCGATAAACTAAAATTATTTCTTATAATTTTGCGAACTTGCATAAACCTCATTTCATTAAAAATTCCCAAAAACACATTTACATTGTTGTACA
Organism: Olea europaea var. sylvestris; assembly: GCF_002742605.1. NCBI lineage: Eukaryota > Viridiplantae > Streptophyta > Magnoliopsida > Lamiales > Oleaceae > Olea > Olea europaea. The sequence goes on from NW_019239393.1 coordinate 212,254, forward strand.
TAGTTTTTCTTAAAAGAAACACCCTAAAATGCATCAAGATCACCTAGAGATTCAGTTCTTTTCATATTGTGAATAATTACTTATGCCTAAAATAGGGAATTTCCTCGAAGTCACAAGTTAACATGCTCAAGGAATCTTCAAATACTTTAGGTAATACTTGCATGGAAACAATTAAGACCATCATTTCTTGTATAAATTTATAATAAACTAACTCTGCACTATAAAAGTAATATAGCTAATTAACCCTAATTATTAATTTCTGTACCTTATTGTTATTTTTTAAGAAAAACCCTTCTTGTATCAAAATAAAAACCTTGCAAATTCCAATTCATTTGAACAGGTAAAACGTACAAAAGGCCACATGAATACTGTCCAACAGGAAACAAATTAGATGCTTGTATATCATACTTATTTATCAATTATATGCCATTGAGCAACAATCTGGAATTATCTTACTAGTTACTATAACCATTATCCATGTACTTCAGTATTGGTCAAATCAAGAAAACTAATTTACTCCCATCTGAAACTAATTCTAAATTTACTAGGCTACACGAGATTAGTATACATACAGTGCCTATTCACTCGAATCATAAATGCACATGCTATGTAAATTTAAAGGAATTGATGAAGCTATTCACGTTCTTGAATATGTTTTTAATTTCTCTACAAATATCTTGTTTTTGGCCTAATTTCTTGTTGCCTGTTCGCTTTCTTTTTATCTTCTGGTTTCCTCTCACTTTCTCTTGTGTAAACCTAAACAAGTTTATACTTGCAAGAGTGATTTGATCAAAGTCAAACAGGTTTGAACAAGAAGAGGTGGACTAAAAATAACTTGGTTTGTTGTGGTTATAAATGACATGATTACACTCGATCTGTCAGTAGATGTAGCAATAGACCAGCCGTAGTGGAAGACTGGCAGGACAGGATTCATTTAATTAATCCTATATTTATTAGGGGTGAAGTTTAGTGTATTGTTGTTCTATGTGGGTGCAATTAGGTTGTCTAGAATGCTAATATAATTGAACTTTCCAGAACGCCACTCCAAATAATCCCTGTATAAATGTTAATTCTCCCTTTTCCACAAGAAGAGAGAAGGTATTCCAGACGCACAAGCCATCAACCGTTTCACTGAATAACCAAATAGACAGATATTCAGAATTTAATAAATCCAAGAAATCATTTAAAAATGGTTTCATAAGCTTGTTAACTTTCATCTTGGGGTTATTGAAGTTGCAATAATAGTAACAATTCATCATTTGACTTAACTAAAATTTCTGTTATGCCTTTGTGGGGTGAATTTCTTTGAAAAGCATCCCATATTCTTTGTTTTGATGCTGTTGATTAATATAGATGTATGCGCAGCAGATAAATAGGATTGTTAAGGAATATTATTGCTTGCTATAAGACTGGGGAGTTGGAGATTTGTGGGCTGTAAGGATCAAAAAGTGTCCTAAAGATTGGGTAAAAGAATCAGATTTGAGTTTAAAGAGTTTTTGATGGGTTTCCTTGCGTAGCAGACGTTCTATTCGCCTTGGCTCAACAGATATAACATCAGAGCTGAAAGTGAAGAATCGATGTCTGATGGCTGTACTAAAAAGGAAGCATTTAAAAAGTATAATAGAAAATTTTCACATATAGGCTTCAAATAGAATGCAGCTTCTAGCACTGAAGATGCTAAGAAGTTCCAACGTAACATATCATATAAAAGGGCGTATTAGATTTGTTTATATAAGTAGCTTTATTTAAAAAAGAAGTAGGAAAAATGAAGTATTATTTAGAAAAACCTTTTGAGGCTTGAGCTCAAGTTTTGCCTCCTATGAGGTTTTAATTAAAGTTTCAAAGATTATGCCTCAAATGCCACTTGTTAGGCTTTCTCCTCGACTTATTGATTATGCGTCAACTCTAACTCTTATGGTGACTAAGGTTTTCTCCTGTTTGTCTTGCCCTTTCTAGACATTTTATTACGACCTTAGCTTTTTGGCTGTTTTTCCATAACCTAGAAGAAGACACCATTGCAAGTGGAGGATGATGTCAAAGAATAAGAAATTGAGTAACGAGGGTGATAGGGAATCAAACATGATGACAATTGACTGAATGATAGTAATAGTGATGATAGAAGAGATTTCTAGGTTATTTTTACTTGTAGTAGTATACTAAAATTTTGTTATGTGATTTTTAGTTTAGGAGATTATTATTTGCTACTTTATGTATAGATTTCATATTGTTTGCAAGTTAGGCTTTTAACTTTGTTAGTTTATTACTGGATGTAATTTATTTTTATATATTTTTTATGTGCTAGCTCGGTTGATCTATAGATATACTCATGGAATGGATCAGGGTTATAATTTTATCATTTTCATCCATTAAATAACAAATACCAACATGTTTTTGTTTGTGCACAAAAAGTTGTGAAAACTAACACAGGCGAAAAACTGAATCCAAACACACCCAAACTCCCTTAACTTTTTATTTTTTTTATTTGCTCTTATAGTTCTTAAATCTATTGAGGATCATGCTTTAAAATCTAAAAATTTCAGATATATGAGAACGGTGACGTTTTAAGCTATTCAATTCAAGTGGAGCTCCAGGTAAATTTCAATTGACATTAACTATTCCAGTTAAAAAATCTAGAACTACAATCCATAGAGCTACATTAATAGTAGCTCTTAGCAAATAGATAACTCAGCTTCCTGTGAAAACATTGGTTACTGTAGAGGATTTACAAGCTTGTTGAAAAAATATACTAAAATATCATCTAGTTAACGCTACGTTCAAATAGAATGCCTGTAAAATAGGAAAGCATATGTTTGAATTATTGCTTTAGTCATAGACTTACACCACATAGCACTAAGGAAATTGTAAAGTTTTCCATTGTTCAGTCCATTGATATTATTCTAATCTTAATATTTTGATCAAACATCCTACAAGATCATGGTACGAGTATTTGACGTGTATGATACTATTTCTCCGTGGTCAATGAATTCATGAAACAGTAAATGCATGACTCGATGTAAAAATATTTATTTATTTTTGGGGATAATTCTAACTAAAGTTAAAGATATTAGGGTTGATATGCCAAATGGTTGTTTTTGTTAGGATTTTGAGTTAGGGCCTGTTTGATTTGCCACATTTTCCATTTTCCACCTTTTTGGCTTGTTTGATTGCAGATTTTTCTTTGCAATTTCCTTTCCCTTCTCCCCAACACGTGAACAATTTCCTTGGTTTTGTGGAAAACCAATTCCCTTCTAGCTTTTTTTTTTCATGAAAATTGGCAATGGAAACTAATTCTATTCACAATTTAACAACTTTTTTCCTTTAATTGACAATTTTCATGAAAAATAAAGCCAAACGAATACAAAAAAAAAATCCAAAATTTCAACATTTTTCAGGTGGAAAATTATGCAAATCAAACACATTTAATTGACAATTCCTAAGAAAAAAAGTTTTAGGCAATTCAATTTCTTGGAATTCATTTTCTTTTCACCCAAATTTCAATCTTGCAATCAAACGGACCCTTAGTTTTGTGTGTCTATCCCAAATGGAATAGGTTTTTTGTTGCTAATCTGTAATGGGACTATTATAAATTCCACATTGAATAGAATTTAAAAGGTTATCCTTTTGTGTCTGTATAAATAGAGTTATTTCAATAGTGATTTATTTATCCCAATTTGTGAGATAGTTATGGCCTATCTTGGGTTAGTTACACTTGGTCCGGTTTCGGGGTGTGCTTGGAGTTTTGGGGTGAGTAGTTCTATATGATTGTACAAATTCTCGCATAGTGAAATCTCTCTCTTTTGACTACCATTCGGGTTTTCTTCGATTTGGGAGTTTTCACATAAATCTTTGTTATTTTCTCCATATATTCTCTATACGAGGATCCTATGAACGAATAAAACAATTGATCTCAATTCCCAACTAGTAGTATCAAAACATCGGGTTGTTCAAAGTGGTGGATCACATAAAGGATTTATGTCAGGTGATATGGATAAGTTTGATGGAAGAATCAATTTTTAACTTGTGGCAAGTTCATGTCAATTATGTTTTGATTCAGTCTGGATTGAACAAGAATTTAGAAATATATATATTAATCCCAATTTTTGGGAGACTCAATAGCCTGGACGCCTCAGGAAAAAATGTCCAAAAGGAAGAGTAGGTTTGGCTATTTCTCAAAGTCAATAGATGGAGATACTAATTTTGTCGCTAACATCGTGTGTCTTTTCTCCAGGAGGAATAATGATATTCTTTGGTAAGAATGTTCATCTTTAAGGCATGATTTTTGCCAATTAGTTTCATGATAGGAGATGTGTTATTGTTAGCAAATTCACAAAATTTGCACATGTGCATTGGTTTGGTATTGATGCTGGAATTTATGGTGATGATTGATGAACTCTCAAGAAAGTCCTACATGAGGTTGTATCATAGTTTTCAGTAAGGTTGTTTGACATTAGCGGATGAAATTCTTAGAATTTATTGATTTTTAAGTGTATACTCCTTATGTTGGGGTATGGTCTGTTATGAGATTTGTAGTTGTGAAAGAAAATGTTCATTGAAATATTCCAAGTGGCATGACCAAGAGGGTAGAAGAGATGGGACTCCGGTGAAGGTCCATTATTTGAATTGGAGGAGACATGGAAGACTTACTATTTGGGGACCTCACACAATTCAAATTCAACGGGGAGATTTTTAGAATTTTGACTTAATATTGTCTAATGGGACTCTGATGAATCCCACGTCAAATAGAACTCAAAAGCTCTCCTTTTGTGTCCCTATAAATACATTCTTTCCCTTATTGTTTTATTTATTCCAATATGTGAGATAGTTAT
>NW_019239393.1:217112-220209 GCF_002742605.1 Olea europaea var. sylvestris
ATTTTTTTTTTAATTTTTTTATCGAGGTCTTTTTTTTCTTGTGGATTTATCTGAATTTATTATGGTTTGCTGAATGTGAGTCTTGTGTATGCCTGTTTCAGACCAGACATAGCCACTAGTTATGAATATACTTTGCAAATGCTTCCTAGTTATTGTTCGCATATTAAATCTTGGATTCTGTGTTTGCAGCGGCTCTGGAATTTCAATACTGGAAAATTTCTGAAAACTTACACGGGCCATGCTAATTCTAAGTATTGCATAGCCTCAACATTTTCTCTGACAAATGGCAAGTACATCGTAAGTGGTTCCGAGGATAATTGTCTATACTTATGGGAGCTTCAGTCCCGTAAAATAGTTCAAAAGCTGGAAGGTCACACAGATACAGTTATATCAGTATCATGTCACCCGACTAAGAATATGATTGCATCGGCTGCTCTTGGAAATGACAAGACGGTGAAGATTTGGACTCAGGAAGAGGACTGACCTGTTTTCAGCGAAATATAATTCTGTAGCATAATTGCATGTGTTCCTAGCTGTCATTTCCAGCGACCACAAAGGTAATCTTATGGTGCTAACAGAGTCACTCTTGTTCACAGATCTAAGCAATTTTAGTGTATTTTTTGGTGACTCGCCTGTGAAGAAAATTTTATAATAACTTATTCGTGCACGGTTGATTTTACACCCGTTATTTTGTGATTTTGCCTAGTCGATAGTCTTGCATCTGATGGAGAAATTAATATCTAAATATGAGCCAGATTCTCTTATCTCTGAATCGTATGGCAATAACAAAAGGTGGTGTGAAAATGATAAAATGATACAAAGTTGGTGCAGTTTCCGTCACATAGCAGTCAAAAGACAAAATGTCGTGGGCTTAAAATTGAATATGTTCACAGAAAAATATTTGGAGGATGACAGTTTGTTGTTATACATACTGCCCATTCTCTGGGGCCCTACAAAATGTTTCTTTGAAAAATATTTGGAAGATGACTGTTTGTTGTTATACATGCTGCCTATTCTCTGTGACCCTACAGTGTCTCTTTATTAATGAAATTCATCATTTTGTCATCAACTCTGTTTATGCAGAACCACTTAAATTTGCATGTTTGACTTCTATCTTTTGTTTATTATATTATTTTGTTGGTGGAATAAAATACTAGAGACAAGTAAAGCTAGAAGTTCATGTCGAGATTAATAAATGGCTAGATGTTTGGCAGCCAGAGTTCAAATTCTACATAAATTTTGAGAAAACAAAAAATTTCGAAATTTGCAAGAAAATTGTAACTGTGTAGATATCGAAAAGGTCAAAATAAAAATGAAAAAAAATAAAAGCAAATAGTCTATAAAATCTAAGGTTCATTTGTGTATAAAAATGAGAAAATCAGACCATCCACTTTGGTAACTTCATAAATTTAATTCTTATTTATTTGTATTTCATACTTACTGACTCTTTTCATTAATTATAAATTACACACTGACCAATCACCACCGGCACCATTACAATCACCCAACGCCAAGCACTACCATGACCTCCATGCATAACCAGTACTGTCTCCTATCATCACCACCACCTTCATTCACCACATACCATTGTCGACAGTGGAGCAATTTTGGGCCTGAGAGCGTTTGACGAGCTTTAGCCTGATCTTTCTTCTTGTGATTTTTAGACTTGTGGGGGGAGGATTGGTTTCTGCCATCGTTGTGGTGTGTGTGAGGGGTGGTGGTTATGTTGAAGGTGACGGTAGACAATGATAATGGTGCTAATTATGGTGGTGGAGGTGGTCTTGATAGCGGTAGGTGTAAAATGGTATAGTACAAGAGGTTGTGAAGGCGATGATGATGATGATGATGATGGAAATAGACGACAAAATGTATGTAACACGCTCTATTACAAGTGATGACAATGGAAATGCATTGCAAAAAATGTAAAAATAGTACCACACAAGGTGTTATAAATGTATTATAAAAAATAAAAAAGAAAACAATATTTAGTGTATTTGTGAATTCTTCCTACAGCAATTTCATCCTAATTTTAAAGCCTATAAAATAGATTTAAAATAAAAGAAAAAAGATGGTTACAAGATTTCAATGTAAGTAATAATATAACATTATGCCCAAAAAAATCGTAAGTGCTAGAAAATTCACAAATTCAAGAGAAACTTGTTCATGAGAAAATTAAAATCTTCTTTAAATCAAATTTAAGTTCAAGTCCTAAAAATCCAAGAAAATCAAGTTCTTATCTAAATTAAAGCCAAGATCAAGTCAAGTCAAGCCAATATCAATCCCATGAAGCATAAATATTTAGTATAACTTTTTAATTATCTAATTCTAATAGAACATAAACACACAATGGAGATGAGATGTGATGTGATGTGATGTTATTAACAAAATGTAGCTAATCTAATTACCTAACTAATCTATGTATCTCACTGGTAAGAAGCGTTCATGAAACTCGATTATTTGACAAACATCCCTACATTCTTCCATCTATATATGTTCTTGTGATTAATTAATCTTAATGTGTTCGTATTTGAGATAGAAAAATAACTGGGTGGTCTGGATCACACGTGAAGATAAATCTAATGCTACTCGGGATATATATAATAAGCCCTTGATTGATAGAAATTGTAATCCAGATTTTTTTCGAAGTCAAAGTCACTAACTAATTTTGAACACATATTTAATTGGTCCCGCAACTTTTCAACACATATTTTATCATTTTTTATCAAAATTTGTTAAAAATCTGATTTTCGTCTCCACCAAATGGAGACACATTAGAGAAGATAGAAACATAATCTAGCTTGTTTTTCCCATTCAAATGTCTCTGTTATTTTGTTCCTTCACATCGAAAGTATTACTAAGAACAATCATGTTAATTGCCATTCATTTTGGCATCATTTTTGGCATTGTGCCACGTGATGACACATGATTGGACAATTAAAATAAAAAAAATTCCTGTCCAACACTTTTTGAAATCCGATGGAATGTATACTCAGATGTCAACCATGGAATGTATAGCATTATTCTACAAAGAATTCAAAACTTATCTGCAAATTCCATTTCCTTATCTGCAAATTCCTTTATCGGTTGAACCTCCTTC
>NW_019239393.1:227923-229500 GCF_002742605.1 Olea europaea var. sylvestris
CCGACCCAAGTGAAGACGGAAACTTTAGTTCTTCTTAAAGTAAATGGTCAGACGAATGACCTTTTCAGAAAAAAATACCAATAATTTAAGTAGAGAAGTTCGATATATATCGATTAGATAAATCTGTCTTTCCTTTCTTCCAAGTCTCGACTCATATTTTGTTAGTAGTTTATGATTTATTTATTCGTTCCACGACAACATATGTAAAACAGTGCAATTAGTGGTGTTAAGGTTGAATTTTGGCATTGGTCTCTTCAGACAGTGAAATCAAATGAAAGGTTATCTGAGAGGATGCCAGGAGCAGAGAATAAGTGAGAATATTAATTGTGAGAAGTAAAATAATTCACACGATCATGCTCATTATTATCTATTTTCCTTTTTTTTTTTTTTTTCCGTCCCGGCCCGTAGAAATATTTGTCTAAGCAAACAAAGAAATTGATGAAAAATTGATTCTTTTGTACAAGCTTGGGCAACAAAGTACGTGGTTTAGGTCATGTATTTACATAACAATTCAATAATTGCAAATGTAACTTCGAATATCTATATCACAGAATAATAAATCTTTCTTCTTTATGTCTATAATCACAAGATAGATTAGTCTTATAGATATGCATGTCCTTATGATATATTAGTTGAGAGCAATTGATGGAGAATTAGAAGAGATGTTATTATATTTAGTTTTCAGTTTTAATGCATATTTTAAGAAACATTATTAACGTTTGATTTATTACATTTTATTGTATTCTCTTACTTAGAATATGATCATTTGAAACTCTATATAAATGGGTATTATACAATGTAATTGACAACACTGAATAAATAAAAATTGATATCTTTCTTCTCCAATTTCTCTCTATAACCTCATTCTTCCTCTCTCTTTTCTCCCTCCTTTTTCTTCTCCTCTCCTCTTCCCTTTCCCATTCTCCTATAATTTTTCCTATACATCCGGTATCAGCAATAAAATCTAAAAAGAAATTAGACACACAAGAACCCGCAAGATATATAAAAATTTGTCTCAACATAAGACAACATCTTTCATCATAGAAGTAATTTACCGTGATGAAAAGAAATTTACAAGAAAAAATACCACTCCATGTTACAAGGACACGTGTAAGGACTCTGCTTAGTGACAGTAATTAGACTTTGCAACTTAATACTATTTTGCAGGAAAGACTACATGGTAATTGACACTAATATAAAAGAAAATGTAGTTAAATTGTTTTATCATGTTGTCCAATCTTAAACAATACGGAGTTGAAAAATGTCATTAATGTTTACAACTGAAACAAACCTCTTCTTTTAGCTGGACGTCTACTCTTTATAACCAAAATGACCCTTGCTAACTCTCAAAACTATGAGCGAAAGTGTCCCTTAATGTGTTTTCAAATTAATATATGTGCATAATTTATGTTAAAGAATTAAAAGTGAATCAAGGTACAAAGTCAGGAATGTCCTTCAATCATCTCAGTCAACCACCATCAATTGCTGTTAATATATTTTCCATTTATACAAGAGTATGAATAGGCAATGACAATGTATATGCTTTGTTTTAGGACCTAAATTGATTCTCGTATGAT
>NW_019239394.1:0-1842 GCF_002742605.1 Olea europaea var. sylvestris
AAGATGAACAAACTCGAAGATATCATGAAATCGAAAACCACTTTTCATTGGCTCCATTCCAATCGAACTAGATTTGCAATTCGCAAAAAATGACCAAACCCGAAGTTATCATGAAGTCGAAAACCACTTTTCATATGCTCGATTCCAAGCGAATTAGACTTGCAATTTGCCGAAAACGAACAATCTCAAAGTTACCATGAAATCGAAAACCACTTTTCATTGGCTCAATTTCAATCGAATTAGACTAGCAATTCGCCTAACGCGAACAAACCCGTAGTTGTCATGAAATCGAAAACCACTTTTCATTGGCTCCATTCCAATCGAACTAGACTAAAAACTCACCAAAAATGAAAAAACCCAACGTCATCATGAAATCAAAAAGCACTTTTCAATGGTTCGATTAAAATCGAATTAGACTAGCGATTTGCTAAAAATGATCAAACCCGATGTTATCATGAAATCATAAACCACTTTTCATTGCGTCGATTCTAATAGAATTACACTAGCATTTCGCAAAAAACAAACAAACCAGAAGTTATCATGAAATAAAAAACTACTTTCCATTTGCTCGATTCCAATCGAATTAGACTGGCATTTCGCCAAAAATGAACAAACTCGAAGTTATCATGAAATCGAAAGCCACTTTTCATTGGCTCGATTCCAATCGAATTAGACTAACAATTTTTCGAAAATGATTAAACCCGAAGTTATCATCAAATCGAAAGCCACATTTCATTGGCTCGATTCCAATCGAATTAGACTAGTAATTCGTCGAAAATGATCGAACCCAAAGTTATCATGAAATCATGAACAACTTTTCATTGGCTCAATTCCAATCAAATTAGACTAGCAATTTGCCAAACGCGAACAAACTCGTAGTTATCATGAAATCGAAAACCACTTTTCATTGGCTCCATTCCAATCGAATTAGACTAATAACACGCCAAAAATGAACAAACCCGAAGTCATCATGAAATCAAAAACCAGTTTTTGTTGGCTTGATTAAAATCGGATTAGACTAGCGATTTGCTGAAAATGATCAAACCCGATGTTACCCTGAAATCAAAAACCACATTTCATTGGCTCCATTCCAATCAAATTAGACAAGCGATTCACCAAAAATGAACAAACCCGAAGTTATCATGAAATCAAAAACCACATTTCATAGGCTCCATTCCAATCGAATTACACTTACAATTTGCCGAAAACAAATAAACCCGAAGTTATCATGAAATCGAAAACCACATTTCATTGGCTCGATTCTGATCGAATTAGACTAGCAATTCGCAAAAAATGAACAAACCCGAATTTCTCATGAAATCAAAAACAACTTTTCATTGCCTTGATTCTAATCGAATTAGACAAGCATTTCGCAAACAAACAAACAAACCCGAAGTTATCATGAAATCAAAAACTACTTTCCATTGGCCAGATTCCAATCGAATTAGACTGGCATTTCGCCAAAAATGAACAAACCCGTAGTTATCATGAAATGAAAAACCACTTTTCATAGGCTCAATTCCAATCGAATTAGACTAGCAATTTTTCGAAAACGATTAAACCCGAAGATATCATGAAATCGAAAACCACTTTTCATTGGCTCGATTTCAATTGAATTAGACTAGTAATTTTCCGAAAATGATCGAACCTGAAGTTATCATGAAGTTATGAACAACTTTTCATTGGCTCAATTCCAATCGAATTAGACTAGCAATTTGCAAACACGAACAAACCCGTAGTTATCATGAAATCGAAAACAACTTTTCATTGGCTCCATTCCAATCGAATTAGACTAACAACTCGCCAAAAATGAACAAACCCGAAGTTATCATGAAATCAAAA
>NW_019239395.1:0-1841 GCF_002742605.1 Olea europaea var. sylvestris
CGGACACCGTGTGCAAAAGTTACGCTCAATTATTCGTACGCCGACTATCCAAGCGTTCCAAATATGCAAGCCCTCATTCTTTCAAAAAATCACCGAAATCCCTCATACATCACGAAGAAGTCTTGAGTTCAATCCAAAACGGTCGCTACATTTCCAAAAAGTACTTATGGACCCGAAAACGGACACCGTGTGCAAAAGTTACGCTCAATTCTTCATACGCCGACTATCCAAGCGTTCCAAATATTTAAGCGCTCATTCTTTCCAAAAATGGTCGAAATCCCTCATACGTCATGAGGAAGTCTTAAGTTCAATCCAAAACGGTCGCTACATTTCCAAAAACTACTTGTGGGCCCGAAACGGACACCGTGTGCAAAAGTGACGCTGAATTCTTCGTACGCTGACTATCCAAGAGTTCCAAATATGCAAGTGCTCATTCTTTCGAAAAATCGCTAAAATCCCTCATACGTCAAGGAGAAGTCGTGAGTTCAATCCAAAACGATCGCTACATTTCCAGAAAGTACTTATGGGCCCGAAACGGACATCGTGTGCAAAAGTTACGCTCAATTCTTCGTACGCCGACTATCCAAGCGTTCCAAATATGCGAGCGCTAATTCTTTTGAAAAATCGTCGACATCCCTCATACGTCACGAAGAAGTCTTGAGTTCAATCCAAAACGGTCGCTACATTTCCGAAAAGTACTTATGGATTAAAAACGGACACCGTGTGCAAAAGTTACGCTCAATTCTTCGTCCGCCGACTCTCCAAGCGTTCTAAATATGCAAGTGCTCATTCTTTCGAAAAATCGCTAAAATCCCTCATATGTCACGTCGAAGTTGTGAGTTCAATCCAAAACGATCGCTACATTTCCAAAAAGTACTTATGGGCCCGAAACGGACACCGTGTACGAAAGTTATGCTCAATTCTTCGTACGCCGTCTATCCAAGCGTTCCAAATATGCAAGCGCACATTCTTTCGAAAAATGGCCAAAATCCCTCATACGTCATGACGAAGTCGTGAGTTCAATCCAAAACGGTCGCTACATTTCCAAAAAGTACTTATGGGCCCGAAACGGACACCGTGTGCAAAAGTTACGCTCAATTCTTCGTACGTCGACTATCCAAGCGTTCCAAATATGCAAGCCCACATTCGTTTGAAAAATGGCCGAAATCCCTCATACGTCACGACAAAGTCGTGAGTTAAATCCAAAATGGTCGCTACATTTCCAAAAAGTACTTATGGGCCCGAAACGGACACCGTGTGCAAAAGTGACGCTGAATTCTTCGTACGCTGACTATCCAAGAGTTCCAAATATGCAAGTGCTCATTCTTTCGAAAAATCGCTAAAATCCCTCATACGTCACGATGAAGTTGTGAGTTCAATCCAAAACGATCGCTACATTTCCAGAAAGTACTTATGGGCCCGAAACGGACACCGTATGCAAAAGTTACGCTCAATTCTTCGTACGTCGACTATCCAAGTGTTCCAAATATGCAAGCCCTCATTCTTTCGAAAAATTGCCGAAATCCCTCATACGTCACGACGAAGTTGTGAGTTCAATCCAAAACGGTCGCTACATTTCCAAAAAGTACTTATGGGCCCGAAACGGACACCGTATGCAAAAGTTACGCTCAATTCTTCGTACGTCGACTATCCAAGTGTTCCAAATATGCAAGCCCTCATTCTTTTGAAAAATGGCCGAAATCCCTCATACGTCACGACAAAGTCGTGAGTTAAATCCAAAACGGTCGCTACATTTCCAAAAGTACTTATGGGCCCGAAACGGACACCTTGTGCAAAAGTTACGCTCAATTCTTCGTACGCCGACTATCCAAGCGTTCCAA
>NW_019239396.1:0-1841 GCF_002742605.1 Olea europaea var. sylvestris
TCGAAAAATGAATTTTTTAAAGAATACATGTTTAAAAAATAGTAAAATATTATGATAAATCATCCTTAGATATACATTTTTGGTAGCATTTAATGCTCATTAGTGCCCTGTTTTGAATTGTTTCATTAGAAATCATTTGATATATGTATAATACACTGGGTAACATAAATTGTTATAAAAAATCATATGAATATATAAATAGATTTCCATTCATAAAATATACCAACTTTCTTCACATCTTATCCATTCCAACAAGAAGAAATTATTAGTGGATTCATTTTCCATTTTGAGAGGTTAGCATTAACAAATTATTTATATTTTATTTTATAATTTACTATTTTTGAATTGTTAAATACAACATGGACATATGTATTTGAAAATATGAAAATTATTATTTATTAATTTGGCTTGATTTTAAAATCTTTTTGAATAAAGATACCAACACTTAATGTTATGAAGATTGCCTTTCATCCATTAAATGATTTCTGTCGGTTTAAACAAAGTGTCGAATTCTACATTTTCGAAATATCAGGATACACATGTCAACTATCAATTTTACGTGTTGGTTATTGTTTCGATTTAAATATTCGAATTTATCACTTGCATGCTATTAAATGACTACATACTAATTATGCAGAATGTTTATCATTGCAATTTCAACTTTCAGATATGAGTAATAATTTGAATTTAACCTAAGCATCAGGAAATGCAATCAATGTGGGAGAGTTGGCCATAATCGGGCCACACGCATATTTTGTAGTTGTTTGTAATGAATGAGTTTGAACAAGTGAATTGAATTTAAAGTGTATTCTGTAGCCCACACTAGCAATTTTCACATTTCCATTATCTTCTTGTTCATCTACAATGAATCCCTCCAACATAGACAGAATTTGATCGATATCAACAAAGTTCAGATCTTTATCATTAGGAGAATGAACTCCCAATGTTTATTCTCTTCTTAAGAAGTTCCAAGACAAATTTATGCAAGTAATTGGAAAATAAACTCGAGAATAAAGTTTCAAGTTCTTTTAAGAAGTAGTGTGGGGTGAAAGTGTGTTGCACGTTAGTTGATTAACATCTTGTTTATATACTAACAAAAAGCATTTTCACTATCATTTCTAAGTAACCAAAGATTCTATGAAAAAGAATAAAGAACCTCCATTGTCCAAGGGTCTTTTACAGCTTCTGGGATAAAATTTGTGACTTAATAAACTGTTCATATAGATTACTGCACTATTTTGAAGGAGTCCAATTAAGTTCATTTGGGACATTTCTTGATGTGAGGTTGAATTTTTAAGAAAACAACTTCATCGATAAACTTTTCCTCTACATATTTATCCAACTCAACCATACGCAATACAAAAGAAAAGTGGCAGAAAGCATGAATCTTCAGGTGTTCAAAATGAAGAGAGAATTTTTAGGCAGTGGATCAACTTTACGATGCATAAGATAGATTGGACCATCAGATGAGAGATATTCTATTCTAAAAGTTAATGAAAGTTCAAACTTCAGTTTTATCAACAAAATGAGATAAATAAATCTAAACATAAAATGTTTGGTGCTGGCAAAATCATGAAATTGCCAACGCTCAATATCTCAAAATCCTTGCGTTAACGTGCACCTCCTTTACAGTGAATTGAAAATGGTTATAATTATGACATAATTCGTATAGATCTTAAACATAGGTAAAGTAACTATGGAGGAGAAAGAATTACATCGATGAACCAAGGTTGTATACTTTTTACATATATATACATAAACCACACAATTTATAATACAAGGAAAGCATTCTTGCATTTCCATAGTTTCACCCAGACCACCACCCGAAAACACATGCACTC
>NW_019239397.1:0-1841 GCF_002742605.1 Olea europaea var. sylvestris
TATTAGAAGAAGCTCATTTTTTGTCCCTTAAACCCCACATCCTGGTGGTACGAAAATGTATAGAGATCTTTGAAATACATTTTGGTGGAGGAATATGAAAAGAAGTATAGGTCTATTTGTGATAAATTGCATAGTGTGTCAATAAGTTAAAACTAAACATCAAAGACCAGCAGGGTTGTTAAATTTATTGGACATACTTGAATGAAAGTGTGATAATAGCTGAACTGACTTTGTGGTAGGACTTATAAACTACAACAGAGGACATAATGCTATGAGCAATAGTCGTCTAACAAACTAAGCTCATTTTCTTTCGGTAAAATTATATTCAGTCTAGATCAGTCTAATTTCGGTAAAATTATAGTGGATTGTAAGATTGCATCGTGTCTACGTCTCCATTGTGTCTGATAGTGATCCAAGATTTTTTTGGAAGAGCTTACAAGGGTCTATGGGAACAAAATTGAATTTTAGTACGGCGTATCATCCTCAATCCAATGGTCAATCTGAAAAGGACCGTTCAAATTTTGGAAAATATTCTAAGGGCCTATGTTCCAAATTTAGGAGATAAACTGGCAATCGTATCTACATTTGGTTGACTTTACATATAAAAACAATTTTCACTATCTATTGGAATGGTATCGTATGAAGCTCTCTATGGTACAATATGCAAATCACATGTTCATTGGGATGAAGTCAGAGAAAATAGAGTTTTGTGACAAAGATCATTGAAATGACAGTTGAAGTTGTTGATAAGATCCGTACTAGGATAAAGGCAGCGCAAGATAGATAAAAGAGCTATGCAGATACTAGAAGGAAAGACTTAGAATGTCAAGTTGGTGATAAAGTCTTTCTAAATGTGGCACCAATAAAGGGTGTACTTAGGTTCAGCAAGAAAGTTAAACTACGACCTTGTTATATCGGACTTTTTGAAATACTTGATATGGTTGGAATGTGGATTATTGATTGGCTTGCCATCTCTTGGCAGTTTACAACGTGTTTCATATATCGATCATTAGGAAGTATGTTTATGATCCTAATTACGTAGTCAATTAACATTATCTGGAAGTACAAAAAGATTTATATTATGAGTAATTACCAATTATAATACTAGATCGAAAGTACATAAATTACGAAACAAAGAGATTCAACTGATAAAAAAAATTGAGTAGTCATGAAGTAGAAGAAACTACTTGGAAAAGAGAAGAAGAAGTCAAAAGACAAATATCCGACACTCTTTGTCCAACAATAAGGTAAATTTTGACTAAATTTTGTTTAAGGTATAAAGAATATAGAAGCTCGAAAAATAAAATTAAATTAGGCTTATATTTTTCTTTTATGTAGATTTGACACCATGAGCCTAGCCCATAGACAAGCCATATGCTTGGCCTACATAGGAAATGAAAAGCCGAATACTAGTCCGATATGCCTTAAAAAATTAAGCTCAAGGACGTTCAACAAGCATGCATGTTTTCTAAAAAGGAAAAATAAATTATTTGAGATAGGATGGAATATAATGTTTCCCAAAGATTGGAACCAAAAATTAAAATTTATTTTTGTACAATAAATATTCCAAGACTAGATTTGGACATATTATTTCTCAAAAGGACAAATTCATAAGTAAAAAAATAGAAATAAAAAATATAAATAAAAAGAAGAAGAAAGATTTAAATTTTTTATTTACGGATTTGTATTGTTATTCCTTATTTTTATTAATTAAATAAGTTGTAGAGACCAAGGATAAAATAACGCAAGTGACCTAAACGTTCCTTTCATTGTGAATATTGAAGACATTAAACCCCTCCCCCCACCCCACAAAAAAATAATAATAATAAAAGAGAAAAAAA
>NW_019239398.1:0-1841 GCF_002742605.1 Olea europaea var. sylvestris
TCGGAAACAAAAATCGCGGCGGGGGCAATTTCGTCATTTTTCGGGACTGTGTCGGAATGGGCTAAAATTTGACTGGTTGATCGAAAACTAAAACTGCGCCAGGGGCAATTTTGTCATTTTTCGCGACGATTTCGGAATGGGCTAAAATTTGACTGGTTGATCGAAAACAAAAATCACGCCGCGGGCAGTTTCGTCATTTTTCGCGACTGTGTAGGAATTGGCTAAAATTTGACAGGTTGATCGGAAACAAAAATCGCGCCGGGGTCATTTTCGTCATTTTTCGCGACTGGGTCGGAATGGGCTCAAATTTGACAGGTTGGTCGGAAACAAAAACCGCGCCGGGGGCAATTTCGTCATTTTTCGGGACTGCGTCGGAATGGGCTAATATTTGACTGGTTGATCGGAAACTAAAGCTGCGCCAGGGGCAATTTCGTCATTTTTCGCGATGATGTCGGAATGGGCTAAAATTTGACTGGTTTATCGGAAATAAAAATCGCTCCGGAGGTAATTTCGTCATTTTTCGCGACTGCGTCGGAATGGGCTAAAATTTGATAGTTTGATCGGAAACAAAAATCGCGCCGGGGTCAATTTCGTCATTTTTTGCGACTGTTTCGAATGGGCTCAAATTTGACAGGTTGATCGGGAACAAAAATCGTGCCGGGTGGATTTCTTCATTTTTCGCAACTGTGTCGAAATTGGCTAAAATCTGAATGGTTGATCGGAAACAAAAATCGCGCCGAGGGCAATTTCGTCATTTTTCGCGATGATGTCGGAATGGGCTAAAATTTGACTGGTTGATCGGAAACTAAAGCTGCGCCAGGGGCAATTTCGTCATTTTTCGCGATGATGTCGGAATGGGCTAAAATTTGACTGGTTGATCGGAAACTAAAGCTGCGCCAGGGGCAATTTCGTCATTTTTCGCGATGATGTCGGAATGGGCTAAAATTTGACTGGTTGATCGGAAACTAAAGCTGCGCCAGGGGCAATTTCGTCATTTTTCGCGATGATGTCGGAATGGGCTAAAATTTGACTGGTTGATCGGAAACTAAAGCTGCGCCAGGGGCAATTTCGTCATTTTTCGCGACTGTGTCGGAATGGGCTCAAATTTGACAGGTTGATCGGAAAAAAACCGCGCCGGGGGCAATTTCTTCATTTTTTGGGACTGTGTCGGAATGGGCTAATATTTGACTGGTTGATCGGAAACTAAAGCTGCGCCAGGGGCAATTTCGTCATTTTTCGCGATGATGTCGGAATGGGCTAAAATTTGACTGGTTTATCGGAAAAAAACCGCGCCAGGGGCAATCTCGTCATTTTTCGCGACTGTGTCGGAATGGGCTAAAATTTGATAGTTTGATCGGAAACAAAAATCGCGCCGGGGTCAATTTCGTCATTTTCGGAACTGTGTCGGAATTGGCTCAAATTTGACCGGTTGATCGGGAATAGAAATCGTGCCCGGTGAATATCGTCATTTTTCACAACTGTGTCGGAATTGGCTAAAATTTGACCGGTTGATCGGAAACAAAAACCGCGCCGGGGTCAATAACGTCATTTTTCGCGATTGTGTCGGAATGGGTTAAAATTTGACAGGTTGATCGGAAACAAAAATCGCGCAGGGGCAATATCGTTATTTTTCGCGACTTTGTCGGATTGGCCTCAAATTTGACGGGTTGATCGGGAACAAAAATCGTGCCGGGTGAATTTCGTCATTTTTCGCAACTATGTCGGAATTGGTTAAAATTTGAAAGGTTGATCGGAAAGAAAAACCGCGCAGGGGGCAATTTCGTCATTTTTCGCGACTGTGTCGGAATGGGCTAAAATTTGACAGGTTGATCGGAAACAAA
>NW_019239399.1:0-1841 GCF_002742605.1 Olea europaea var. sylvestris
GAAGTGAATCCCTCAAAAGCTATCTGAATAGGTTCAACAAGGAATCCATGGAAGTGGAAAAAATATCTAACGATGCAGCACTCGTGGCCGTATTAGCAGGACTAAGACCCAAAACGAGATTCTGGTGGTCAGTACACGAGGACGGTCCAAGAACTTATCACGAGTTCCTGAACCAAGCTGAGAAATACATAAGCGCTGAAGAAGCAACCTCTAACCAAGATGAAGCAAGACGCGAAATTAACCTCAGTTGTGTGGTGAAAGAAAAAAAACCAAGCCACAGTCCTCAACCAGAGAGAAAGAAGGACAGGATAGAAAGAAAACGTCCCAGGACTCAGCCATACAAGTTCCAGGAGTACCACTCACTCAAAGCCTCCTAGGAAGAGGTATTCACGCAAGCTAATACACAAGAAGCATTTCACAAACCTATAGTCCTAAAGGATGGACAAGCCGCACAACGCCAGGGACGATACTGTCGATACCACAGGACGATGGGCCATGATACTGGTAACTGTCGGGACTTAAAAGAGGAAATTGAATTCTTAATTCGACGAGGTCAATTACAGGAGTTTGTTGCCAAGCCAAAAGAAGCAGATCGACCTACGATGCAGCAGCCACAGCTACAGGGGACCCCCACACGAGCCCAACTGGCAATCTCTAACCGTAACCCACCTCCACATGCCGAAATCAAAATGATGGTGGGTGGAAATCAGTATATTGAAGGATCCAGAAGGGCCAGGCGAAGGCAAGCTTGAAGTGCAAAAATCGTGTCGAACTACCGGAATCAAATCCCTAGGACCGGCATTGACCCTGAAAGGTTCTGGTTCACGGAAGAAGATTTTGAAGGAATCCTCCAAGACCAGAGTGACGCCTTGGTGGCCACAATTATGGTCGCCAGAGTAAAAGTCCACCGCACTCTAGTGGACAATGGAAGTTCGGTCAACATACTGTATTCACGAACCTTGAGGCAGTTGGAAATATCAGTCCGCCACCTCCAACCGTATCCAAGGAAGCTACAGGGATTTCTGGGGATCCTATCGAAACCCTAGGTCAGATAGTCCTTAGTGTGGAGCTGGGCGAAGCTCCTCGCCAAAGAAGAATCTTAGCGGATTTTGTGGTGGTCGATTTACCCTCTAATTACTATGCAATATTGGGACGGCCCATTTTGCACGAACTAAAGGCTGTGATGCGAACCCCGTAGCAACGTTGACTACGAAACCCACAACGAGATTGACGAACCCAAGAAAGCCAAATTAATCCAAAGTTTAGGATTAACCTAAAAGAAAGTCGAACAAAAAAACCCAACAAGAACGATGCTTGAAAGACCCCTTGATCACGCAATCCAAGAATTAAATCCGATTGTTTGAACGCCACAAGTTATCACTTGATAAGTTCGAAATTGTTCAATGAAGAACGATGAAGAGAAGACAATACGCCTCACTTTAATTCAATATCAATAATATCAAAGTTTTTAACAATTGAATGGAAACTCCTATTTATACTAAACCTAAAAATTAGGTAAAAATTGTGTAAAAGTCTAGCATAATCTCCAAAATATGGAAAAGAATCAAAATCTAACAAAATATGAAGAATTGCCGAAATTGAAAAATTCGCCAAATTTTTGGCCTGTGCGGCCGCATGGTGTATTTCCATGCGGTCGCATGGTTCAACAAAAAATCTCAATTTAAGTTTCGGTATGCCACTGTGCGGCCGCATGGTGTTTTTGCTGTGCGGCCGCATAGGCTTCTTTTCAGCCTCCGATTTCGTTGCTTGATAACAAATTGATCCAAGTTGATTCGGCCTTCGATCCGAACATGAAAGTTGCTCCATTTTGAGTCCCGAAC
>NW_019239400.1:0-1841 GCF_002742605.1 Olea europaea var. sylvestris
ATTTGGCAGTTTGATCGGAAAGAAAAATCGCGCCGGCGGCAATTTCGTCATTTTTCTCGACTGTGTCGGAATGAGCTCAAATTTGACCGTTTGATCGGAAACAAAATAGCGCCAGGGGCAATTTCGTCATTTTTCTCGACTGTGTCGGAATCGGCTGAAATTTGGCTGTTCGATCGGAAATAAAAATCGCGCCGGCGGTAATTTCGTCATTTTTCCCGACTGTGTCGGAATGGGCTAAAATTTGACTGGTTGATCAGGTACAGAAATCGCGTTGGGTGTAATTTCGTTTTTATTCGCGACTGTGTCGGAATTGGCTAAAATTTGACTTGTTGATCGGAAACAAAAACCACGCCGGGGCCAATTTCGTCATTTTTCTCGACTATGCAGGAATTAGCTGAAATTTGACCTGTTGATCGGAAACAAAAATCGCGCCGGGGGCAATTTCGTCATTTTTCTCGACTTTGTCGGAATTGGCTGAAATTTGGCAGTTTGATCTGAAATAAAAATCGCGCCGAGGGCAATTTCGTCATTTTTTCGACTGTGTCGGAAATGGCTCAAATTTGACAGTTTGATCGGAAACAAAAATCGAGCCAGGGGCAATTTCGTCATTTTTCGCGACTGTGCCGGAATTGGCTGAAATTTAGCGGGTTGATCGGAAATAAAAATCGCGCAGCTGGCAATTTCGTCATTTTTCACGACTGTGTCAGAATGGGCTAAAATTTGACTGGTTGATCGGGTAAAAAAACCGCGCTGGGTGTAATTTCGTTATTACTTGCGACTGTGTCGAAATTGGCTAAAATTTGACTTGTTGATCGGAAACAAAAACCACGCCGGGGTCAATTTCGTCATTTTTCTCGACTGTGTCGGAATTAGCTGAAATTTGAATTGTTGATCGGAAACAAAAATCGTGTCGGGGGCAATTTCGTCATTTTTCTCGACTTTGTCGGAATTGGATGAAATTTGGCAGTTTGATCGGAAATAAAAATCGCGTCGGGGGCAATTTCGTCATTTTTTCGGCTGTGTCGGAAAGGGCTCAAATTTGACAGTTTGATCGGAAACAAAAATCGAGCCAGGGGCAATTTCGTCATTTTTCTCGACTGTGTCGGAATTGGCTGAAATTTGGCAGTTTGATCGGAAAGAAAAATCGCGCCGGCGGCAATTTCGTCATTTTTTTCGACTGTGTCGGAATGGGCTCAAATTTGACCGTTTGATCGGAAACAAAATAGCGCCGAGGGCAATTTCGTCATTTTTCTCGACTGTGTCGGAATCGGCTGAAATTTGGCTGTTCGATCGGAAATAAAAATCGCGCCGGCGGTAATTTCGTCATTTTTCACGACTGTGTCGGAATGGGCTAAAATTTGACTGGTTGATCAGGTACAAAAATCGCGCTGGGTATAATTTCGTTTTTATTCGCGACTGTGTCGGAATTGGCTAAAATTTGACTTGATGATCGGAAACAAAAACCACGCCGGGGTCAATTTCGTCATTTTTCTCGACTGTGTAGGAATTAGCTGAAATTTGACCTGTTGATCGGAAACAAAAATCGCGCCGGGGGCAATTTCGTCATTTTTCTCGACTTTGTCGGAATTGGATGAAATTTGGCAGTTTGATCTGAAATAAAAATCGCGCCGGGTCCAATTTCGTCATTTTTTCGACTGTGTCGGAAAGGGCTCAAATTTGATAGTTTGATCGGAAACAAAAATCGAGCCAGGGGCAATTTCGTCATTTTTCTCGATTGTGTCGGAATTGGCTGAAATCTGGCAGTTTGATCGGAAAGAAAAATCGCGCCGGCGGCAATTTCGTCATTTTTCTCGACTGTGTCGGAATGGGCTCAAATTTGA
>NW_019239401.1:0-442 GCF_002742605.1 Olea europaea var. sylvestris
ATTGATCGTAACTTTTGCACACGGTCTCCGTTTTGGGCCCATAAGTACTTTTTGGAAATGTAGCGATCGTTTTGGATTGAACTCACCACTTCATCGTAACGTACGAGGGATTTTGTCCATTTTTCAAAAGAATGAGCACTTGCATATTTGGAACGCTTGGAGAGTCGGAGTACGAAGAATTGAGCTCAACTTTTGCACACGGTGTCCGTTTTGAGCCCATAAGTACTTTTTGGAAATGTAGCGACCGTTTTGGATTGTACTCACCACTTCGTCGTGGCGTATGAGCGATTCCGGCCATTTTTCGAAAGAATGAGCACTTGCATATTTAGAACGCTTGGATTGTCGGCGTACAAAGACTTGAGCCTAACTTTTGCACACGGTGTCCATTTTAGGCCCATAAGTACTTTTTGGAAATGTAGCGACCGTTTTGGATTGAACTCAC
>NW_019239401.1:590-1841 GCF_002742605.1 Olea europaea var. sylvestris
TGCACACGGTGTCCATTTTGGGCCCATAAGTACTTTTTTGGAAATGTAGCAACCGTTTTTGATTGAACTCAGCACTTCGTTGTGATGTAAGAGGGATTTAGGCTGTTTTTTGAAAGAATAAGCTGTTGTATATTTGGAACGCTTGGAGAGTCGACGTACGAAGAATTGAGCTAAACTTTTGCACACGGTGTCCATTTTGGGCCCATAAGTACTTTTTGGAAATGTAGCGATAGTTTTGGATTGAACTAACCACTTCGTCATGACGTACAAGGGATTTTGGGCATATTTCGAAAGAATGAGCACTTGCATATTTGGAACGCTTGGAGACTCGGCGTACTAAGAATTGATCGTAACTTTTGCACACGGTGTCCGTTTTGGGCCCATAAGTACTTTTTGGAAATGTAGCGACCGTTTTGAATTGAACTCACCACTTCGTCGTGACGTACGAGGGATTTTGTCCATTTTTCGAAAGAATGAGCACTTGCGTATTTGGAACGCTTGGAGAGTCGGCGTAAGAAGAATTGAGCGTAACTTTTGCACACGGTGTCCGCTTTGGGCCCATAAGTTCTTTTTGGAAATGTAGCGACCGTTTTGGATTGAACTCACCACTTCATCGTGACGTATGTGGGATTTTTGCCATTTTTCAAAAGAATGAGCACTTGCATATTTGGAACGCTTGTAGAGTCAGCGTACGAGGAATTGAGTTTAACTTTTGCACACGGTGTACGTTTTGGGCCCATAAGTAAATTTTGGAAATGTAGTGACCGTTTTAGATTGAACTCACCACTTCGTCGTGACGTACAAGGGATTTTGGCCATTTTTCGATGGAATGAGCACTTGCATATTTAGAACGCTTGGATAGTCGACAGACGAAGAATTGAGCATAACTTTTGCACACAGAGTCCGTTTTGGGCCCATAAGTACTTTTTGGAAATGTAGCGATCGTTTACGATTGAACTCAGCACTTCATCGTGACATAAGAGAGATTTTGGCCATTTTTCGAAAGAATGAGCACTTGTAAATTTGGAACGCTTGGAGAGTCAGGTGACGAAGAATTGATCGTAACTTTTGCTCACGGTGTCCGTTTTGGGCCCATAAGTACTTTTTGGAAATGTAGCGACCGTTTTGGATTGAACTCAGCACTTCGTCGTGACGTTCGAGGGATTTTGGCCATTTTTCGAATGAATGAGCAGTTGTATATTTGGAACGCTTGGAGAGTCGGCGTACGAAGAATTGAGCTTAACTTTTGTA
>NW_019239402.1:0-1841 GCF_002742605.1 Olea europaea var. sylvestris
CGTTTGGGCCTCCGAATAATTAATTTCCTTACTAATTATGTCAACTTGAAAAAGTGTTGGACAGAAAATTAACAAAGCAAATCTGCACTAAGGGCCATTTTGTCATTTGTCGCGATGGAGTCGGAATGGGCTGAAATTTAGCAGGTTGATTGGAAACGACCTGCGAAATTGGACTCGGGGCATAGACCCGGGATCACAGGATTTTAGCTAAATTCCGTCATCTGGGCCTTCGAATAATTAATTTCTGTATTAATTATGTCAAGTTGAAGAAGTGAAGTATAGAAAATTAACAAAGAAAAACCGCACCAGGGGCAATTTTGTCATTTGTCGCGACGGTGTCGGAATGGGTCGAAATTTGGATGGTTGATCGGAAACAGCCCGCAAAATTGGACTCGGGGCATGGACTCGGGATCACCGAATTTTAGCCAAATTCCTTCGTTTGGGCCTCCGAATAGTAAATTTTCTTATTAATTATGTCAGGTTGAAAAAGTGTAGGATAGAAACTTAACAAAGCAAAACCGTGCCGGGGGTGATTTTGCCATTTTTCTTGACGGTGTCGGAATGGGCCAAAATTTAGCAGGCTTATTGGAAACGGCCCGAGAAATTAGACTCAGGACACAAACCCGGGATCACGGGATTTTAGCCAAATTCCTTCATTTGGGCCTCCGAATAATTAATTCCCTTATTAATTATGTCTGGTTGAGGAAGTGATGGACAGAAAATTAACAAAGCAAAACTACACCAGGGGTAATTTTATCATTTGTCGCGACGGTGTCGAAATGGATCGAAATTTGGCAGGTTGATATGAAACGGCCCACAAAATTGGACTCGGGCCACAGACCCGAGATCATGGGATTTTAGCCAAATTCCTTCATTTGCATCTCCGAATAATTAATTTCCGTATTAATTATGTCAGGTTGAATAAGTGTTGGGCAGAAAATTAACAAAGAAAAACTGCACCAGGGGCAATTTTGTCATTTGTCGCGAAGTTGTCAGAATGGGTCGAATTTTGGCAGGTTGATTGTAAACGGCCCGCGAAATTGGACTCGGGGCACAAACCTGGGATCACGAGATTTTAACCAAATTCCTTCGTTTGGGTCTCCGAATAATTAATTTCCTTTTTAATTATGTCAGGTTGAAGAAGCGCTGGACAGAAAATTAACAAAGTAAAACCGTACCTGGGGCAATTTTGTCATTTGTGGAGACGGTGTCGGAATGGGCCGAAATTTGGTAGGTTGATTGGAAATGGCCCGCGAAATTGGACACGGGGCACCCACCGGGGATCGCGGGATTTTAGCCAAATTCCTTCGTTTGGGCCTCCAAATAATTAATTGTCGCATTAATTATGTTAGGTTGAAGAAGTGCTGGACAGAAAATTAACAAAGAAAAACTACACCAGGGGCAATTTTGTCATTTGTCGCGACAGCGTCGGAATAGGCCGAAATTTGGCAGGTTGATTGGAAACGGCCCACGAAATTGTACTCGAGGCATATACCCTGGATCACGGGACTTTAACCAAATTCCTTCGTTTGGGCCTCCGAATAATTAATTTCATTATTAATTATGTATGGTTGAAGAAGTGCTGGATAGAAAATTAACCAAGAAAAATCGGACCAGGGGCAATTTTATCGTTTTTCGCGACGGTGTCGGAATGGGCCAAAATTTGGCAGGTTGATTAAAAACGGCCTGCGAAATTGGACTCTGGGCACAGACCCGGGATCACGGGATTTTAGCCAAATTCCTTCGTTTGGGCCTCCAAATAATTAATTTTCTTATTAATTTTGTCAGGTTGAAGAAGTGCTGGGCAGAAAACTAACAAAGGAAAACTGCACCTGGGGCAA
>NW_019239403.1:0-1315 GCF_002742605.1 Olea europaea var. sylvestris
ACACAGTCGCGAAAAATGACGAAATTGCCCCCGGCGCGGATTTTGTTCCCGATCAACCGGTCAAATATTAGCCAATTCCGACATAGTCGCGAAAAATGACGAAATTGCCCAGCGCGAATTTTGTTCCCGATCAACCTGTCAAATATTAGCCAAATCCGACACAGTCGCGAAAAATGACAAAATTGCCCCCGGCGCGGTTTTTGTTTCCGATCAACCTGTCAAATATCAGCCAATTCCGAAACAGTCGCGAAAAATGACGAAATTGCCCCCGGCGCGGTTTTTGTTTCCGATCAACCTGTCAAAATTTAGCAAATTCCGGCACAGTCGTGAAAAATTACGAAATTGCCCCCGGCGTGATTTTTGTTTCCGATCAACCTGTCAAATTTCAACCGATTCCGACACAGTCGCGAAAAATGACGAAATTGCCCCCGGCGCTGTTTTTGTTCCCGATCAACCAGTCAAATTGTAGCAAAATCCGACACAGTCGCAAAAAATGACGAAATTGCCCTCGACGGGTTTTTTGTTTCCGATCAACCTGTCAAATTTTGGCCAATTCCGACACAGTCGCGAAAAATGAAGAAATTGCCCCCGGCGAGGATTTTGTTCCCGATCAACCTGTCAAATATTAGCCAAATCCGACACAGTCGCGAAAAATGACGAAATTGCCCCCGGCGGGTTTTTGTTTCCGATCAACCTGTCAAATTTCAGCCAATTCCGAAACAGTCGCGAAAAATGACGAAATTGCCCCCGGCGCGGTTTTGGTTTCCGATCAACCTGTCAAAATTTAGTAAAATTCCGGCACAGTCGTGAAAAATTACGAAATTGCCCCGGCGTGATTTTTGTTTCCGATCAACCTGTCAAATTTCAACCGATTCCGACACAGTCGCGAAAAATGACAAAATTGCCCCCGGCGCTGTTTTTGTTTCCGATCAACCTGTCAAATTTCAACCGATTCCGACACAGTCGCGAAAAATGACGAAATTGCCCCCGGCGCTGTTTTTGTTCCCGATCAACCAGTCAAATTGTAGCAAAATCCGACACAGTCGCAAAAAATGACGAAATTGCCCTCGACGGGTTTTTTGTTTCCGATCAACCTGTCAAATTTTGGCCAATTCCGACACAGTCGCGAAAAATGAAGAAATTGCCCCCGGCGCGGATTTTGTTCCCGATCAACCTGTCAAATATTAGCCAAATCCGACACAGTCGCGAAAAATGACGAAATTGCCCCCGGCGCGATTTTTGTTTCCGATCAACCTGTCAAATATCAGCCAATTCCGAAACAGTCGCGAAAAATGACGAAATTGCCCCCGGCGCG
>NW_019239403.1:1582-1841 GCF_002742605.1 Olea europaea var. sylvestris
CGCGTTTTTTGTTTCCGATCAACCTGTCAAATTTTGGCCAATTCCGACACAGTCGCGAAAAATGACGAAATTGCCCCTGGCGTGGATTTTGTTCCCGATCAACCTGTCAAATATTAGCCTAATCCAACACAGTCGCGAAAAATGACGAAATTGCCCCCGGCGCGGTTTTTGTTTCCGATCAACCTTTCAAATATCAGCCAATTCCGAAACAGTCGCGAAAAATGACGAAATTGCCCCCGGCGCGGTTTTTGTTTCCGAT
>NW_019239404.1:0-1841 GCF_002742605.1 Olea europaea var. sylvestris
GACCCACGTTTTCAGCTTATTATGGGCCGAAAATGGCCCGTGACACAGACCGTCTCGGGCTCGACCTCAGGCTGGTCAGGCTTGTTCCTAGACGAGTCGCAGACGGTCCGAGTCAATGAGCTAAATTGACACCCTAGTTGCATCTGCCCTCTCTAGTCTTCTTTTTGATAAATTTCTTCAGTATAACATGTAATATTGTTCCAAATAAACTTGGTGCAATTCATAAAGATAAAATTTGTATCTTGAACTTATGTTTAAAATGCAATATTGCAGGTATTTTTACTTTGTTTGTTCGCTGGTTGCAGCATCTGCTGGTTCAATACAGTTTGTTTTATTCTCTGCATAAAGAATTTCCCAAGTAATCAACCACTTGCTCTTTCTCTCACAGTCAGTTTCAATGGCTTGAGCGCTGCCTTTTACAACCTTGCAGCAAAATCACTTAACCCTTCATCAACCACATTATATCTTCTTCTCAACGCTTTGATTCCACTCTTGACATCTGTAGCGGCCCTTTTCCCGATCCTTTTGCAACCCCCAGTGGATGTTCTTTTGTCTGATGCTGTTCAACGCGATCAATTTATATTCATCGCTTTAAATTTGTGGACTGTTGTGACCGGATTCTACCTTCTCTTCCTCCATTATTTAAATGGAGCAACAGCTCGTCTCCTCTTTGCCGGTGCCATTTTACTACTTGTTCTCCCTTTTGGTATCCCCGGTGTTATCTATGCTCGAGATTGGTTCCATCACACAATTTACTCGAGCTTCCAACTTCCAAGCTCGGGTTTTATCCTTGTTGATGCCGATGATCTTGAATTACATAAAGAGCTCCTGAGTCAAGAAAATAATGTAGACGATAGTACAGTTCGTATAGTATCTAGACAAAACACGGGAACTAGTGAAGGGTGTTCCTGTGAGACTGTAATGAAGAAGGATTGTCTGACGGTGCTCGGGGAAGATCATAAGGCGCCAATCCTCCTTCGTAGGGTTGATTTTTGGCTATACTATCTTGCTTATCTCTGTGGAGGCACAATTGGGCTAGTGTACAGTAATAATCTTGGGCAGATAGCTCAATCACTTGGATATTATTCAATGACTTCAAGGCTCATTACAACGTATTCTTCGTTCTCTTTCTTCGGGCGCTTGCTTTCAGCTGCACCAAACTTCATTCGAACGTAAGTGAACAGACTGAAACTATATTTCATATTGACCTTAAATTTCCAGGGTGAATTGCTAGTTTTCGGATACAAGATATCCATCCTAGTTACTATGGCTGTATTTGCCCTAACCTTTAGGCTTGTTATCTAGGAACTTGTTCAAAAATACTATAATGAAAGGAACATAAGAGTTTTTCGCTAGGCATTTGACTAAAATGTGGCTTCCTGTCACAAATTATATACAAAAGAATATGAGAATATCCTCTAACCAGGAAACTAAATTGTTTATAAGTCCCGAATCCCATCCTTGAGAAAATAGATCAACTGAAATGCTCTCGGAGTACCTGTAAAATTGATGAGGTACATGTGCAGGAAGCTATACTTTGCGAGGACCGGATGGCTAGCCATAGCCCTTCTGCCAATGCTAGTGGCCTATTTCTTGCTTACCGTGAATAGGGGGAGGCTGCAGTTCATGTTGTCACCGCCCTAGTAGGACTAACCTCGGGATTTATATTTGTTGCTGCGGTTTCAGTAACATCTGAGCTTTTCGGCCCCAATAGTGTGGGTGTCAACCACAACATTCTCATCGCAAATATCCCCATCCGATCACTTGTCTACGGTGTTCTATCTGCTGTTGTTTACGATTCCCATGCCGAGTTTGGTTTAGGCCTAATGGGTGATTCATTG
>NW_019239405.1:0-1841 GCF_002742605.1 Olea europaea var. sylvestris
CACAAATCACAATAACTTGTAAGGATGAAATTGGGAATGGGTGGTAACTCACCCCTGCCTATTTCATCTCCTTCAGCGGCTTCAGGTGAAGACGGAGCAAGTTTGGAAGCTTCGGACTTCCATTCTGTAATGGGTCCTTCTCTGCCTGCATAACAATAATAAAGCAGTAGAAAATTCAATTAAAACACCAAATCATGAAAAAAGGCCGAATCCCTAACTTGAAATCATAAAAATCCAAGCCCAAACTTCTCTTACCTTCGCTTGCTTCAAATTGCCTCAAGCGTGCTTCAACTGTGCGACAACGAGGGTGATCACCGTAGAGGAAAAAAGGGTAACCGAAATGCGCACAAAATATGGTTGGGCAGGAAGAAGAAATAGCGTCGTCCCCTTCGCTTCGTCCAGAGAAAGGGTCGGTTATGCATAAAATGAAGAGGCGGGAGAGATTACACAGTGAAGAAAATGTTGATGGACGATATTACCCCTGCATTTTAAAAAGAAAAGATCCATTTTATTTGATTTAACGGAACATTTTAACGGTGAATTGACAGAAGGACGTTCTGCGCAAAAAAATGGTAAAGGTAGGGACGTTATCCACCAAAAAACTAAAGGTAGGGACGTTATCCACAAAAACCTCCAAAGGTAGGGACGTTTTGTGCTAATCACCCATATATATATATTACATGGTAACTGGTCATTAAGAAACACAATTCATAAATAAAGTATGAAACTTATTTGTGCAAATATCATATATTAATCTAACTATAAAACCACCCACCCCTAGTTTCCCCACTTCCCAAACCCTAATTATTTTTTCTCACCATTCTCTCTCTACACCCCTCCCCGTTCTCTCTTTACTGCTGGAGACAATAACACACCATAGACGACAACGCGCCTACGGCGATGCAACGTGACACCAACATTCAACAATCGCCTCCATTTCTTCAGCACTTTTGTGCCTTCGACTATAGCACACTCATTGGAAGACAAGGTAAGACCACTTGAAGATGATACTGAGTGGCATTGAGATACTGTGAATTCATGAGATCATTGCCCGAAATGCTGTAGAAAATTTAGGGAGGGGCTTGGGGATTTTTGGATCGCTGATAGCAATTTTGAAGGTGATTTCATCCTTCTTTTCGATCTAATCTGCTTAGTGACGTGGAGAAATCTAGTGTGGTTTTGAGGTTGTGTTTGTGGAATAGTATTGTTGGTATGTTGAAGGAGAGCAGGTGGTGGCTGGTGGCCAGCTTGGCTTGGTGCGATGGCTATTGGGTAGCGGTGTGTGGTGGTGGTAGTGTTGGCGATGGTTGTGATGGTGCTGTGACGGGGTGAATAGTATTTGTGACCACGTATTGTGGTGGGATGGGATCAGGATAGGGTTTGGTGATGCTGTAATGTAGTGGTTGCTATGGAGTGGTGCAAACGGCAATTGGGTGGTGGTGATTTGTGATTAAGATTGGTGCTAGATCGGGATCGATGGTGGGGGTGTTTGGAATCTGTGACCAACTTTTTGGAATCTGTGACGGTGGTGGTAGACTGGTAGTGTCAACAACGAGATAGTAGCCAACGACAGGGACAAGGTGAGTGTGGTGGAAAGTGGCAATGGTGGCAAGAAATATGACTTAGTATTTGATCTGTGACCAATTATTTGGTTATCTGTGACCAACTCAAACTTAAAATTTGATAATTGTGACCAAAATAATTTATGACCGATAAACTGTGATATATGTGACCTTATATATGTGATCTAATAATTCAAAATGATCTATGACCTCAAAACAATATGTGACCTACAAAATTTTTGATTTGTGACCGAAATAATCATGTGATCAATTAGTTTG
>NW_019239406.1:0-1841 GCF_002742605.1 Olea europaea var. sylvestris
CCAAATTTCAGCCAATTCCGACACAGTCGAGAAGAATGACGAAATTGCCCCCGGCGGGATTTTTGTTTCCGATCAAACAGTCAAATTTTAGCCAATTCCAACGCAGTCCCGAAAATGACGAAATTACACCCGGCGCTATTTTTGTTCCCGATCAACCTGTCAAATTTGAGCCCATTCCGACACAGTCGAGAAAAATGACGAAATTGCCCCCGCCGCGATTTTTTTTTCCGATCAAACTGCCAAATTTCAGCCAATTCCGACACAGTCGAGAAAAATGACGAAATTGCCCCCGCCGCGATTTTTTTTTCCGATCAAACTGCCAAATTTCAGCCAATTCCGACACAGTCGAGAAAAATGACGAAATTGCCTCCGCCGCGATTTTTTTTTCCGTTCAACCTGTCAAATTTTAGCCAATTCCGACACAGTCGCGAAAAATGACGAAATTACACCCGGCGCGATTTTTGTTCCTGATCAACCTGTCAAATTTAATCCCATTCCGACACAGTCGATAAAAATAACAAAATTGCCCCCGGCGCGATTTTTATTTCAGATCAAACTGCCATATTTCAGCCAATTCCGACACAGTCGATAAAAATGACGAAATTGCCCCCGACGTGGTTTTTCTTTCCGATCGACAAGTCAAATTTCAGTCAATTCCAACACAGTCGAGAAAAATGACGAAATTGCCCCCGGCGCGGTTTTTGTTTCCGATCAACAAGTCAAATTTCAGCCAATTCCGACACAGTCGCGAAAAATGACGAAATCACACACGGCGCGATTTTTGTTCCGATAAACCTGTCAAGTTTAAGCCCATTCCAACACAGTCGAGAAAAATGACGAAATTTCTCCCGGCGGGATTTTTATTTTAGATCAAACTGCAAAATTTCAGCCAATTCCGACACAGTCGAGAAAAATGACGAAATTGCCCTCGGCGCGATTTTTGCTCCCGATCAACCTGTCAAATTTGAGCCCATTCCAACACGGTCGAGAAAAATGACGAAATTGCCCCCGGCGCGATTTTTGTTTCCGATCAGCCTATCAAATTTGAGCCCATTCCGAAACAGTCGAGAAAAATGACGAAATTATCCCCGGCGCGGTTTTTGTTCCCGATCAACCTGTCAAATTTAAGCCCATTCCGACACAGTCGAGAAAAATGACGAAATTGCCGCCGGCGCGATTTTTCTTTCAGATCAAACTGCCAAATTTCAGCCAATTCCAACACAGTCGAGAAAAATGACGAAATTGCCCCCGGCTAGATTTTTGTTTCCGATCAAACTGTCAAATTTGAGCCCATTCCGACACAGTCGAGAAAAATGACGAAATTGCCCCCGGCACGATTTTTATTTCAGATCAAACTGCCAAATTTCAGTCAATTCCGACACAGTCGAGAAAAATGACGAAATTGCCCCCGTCGCGATTTTTGTTTCCGTTCAACCAGTCAAATTTTAGCCAATTCCGACACAGTCGCGAAAAATGACGAAATTACACCCGACGCGGTTTTTGTTCCCGATCAACCTGTCAAATTTGAGCCCATTCCGACACAGTCGATAAAAATGACGAAATTGCCCCCGGCGCGATTTTTATTTCAGATCAAACTGCCAAATTTCAGCCAATTCAGACACAGTCGAGAAAAATGACGAAATCGCCCCCGGCGCGGTTTTTGTTTCCGATCAACAAGTCAAATTTCAGCCAATTTCGACACAGTCGCGAAAAATAACGAAATTACACCCGGAGCGATTTTTGTACCCAATCAACCAGTCAAATTTTAGCCCATTTCGACACGGTCGTGAAAAATGACGAAATTACTAGCTGTACGATTTTTATTTCCGATCAACCTGCCA
>NW_019239407.1:0-1841 GCF_002742605.1 Olea europaea var. sylvestris
CCAAAAACTACTTATGGGCCCAAAACGGACACCGTGTGCAAAAGTTACGCTCAATTCTTTGTACGCCGACAATCCAAGCATTCTAAATATGCAAGTGCTCACTCTTTCGAAAAATAGCCAAAATCCCTCATACGTCACGACTATGTGGTGAGTTCAATCCAAAATGGTCGCTACATTTCCAAAAAGTTCTTGTGGGCCCAAAACGGACCCCGTGTGCAAAAGTTACGCTCAATTCTTTGTCCGCTGACTCTCCCAGCGTTCTAAATTGTAAGTGCTCATTCTTTCGAAAAATGGCTAAAATCCCTCGTACGTAACGATGAAGTGGTGAGTTCAATCCAAAACGGTCGCTACATTTCCAAAAAGTTCTTATTGGCCCAAAACGGACACCGTGTGCAAAAGTTACGCTCAATTCTTTGTCTGCCGACTCTCCAAGCGTTCTAAATATACAAGGGCTCATTCCTTCCAAGAATGGCCAAAATCACTCGTACGTCACGACGAAGTGGTGAGTTCAATCCAAAACGGTCGCTACATTTCCAAAAAGTTCTTTTGGGCCCAAAACGGACACCATGTGCAAAAGTTACGCTCAATTATTCGTCTGCCGACTCACCAAGCGTTCTAAATATACAAGCGCTCATTCCTTTGAAAAATGGCGAAAATCACTCATACGTTACGACGAAGTAGTGTGTTCAATCTAAAACGATCGCTACATTTCCAAAAAGTACTTATGGGCCCAAAACGGACACCGTGTGCAAAAGTTACGCTCAATTCTTCGTACGGCGACAATCCAAGCGTTCCAAATATGCAAGTGCTCATTCTTTCGAAAAATGGCCGAAATCCCTCATACATCACGATGAAGTGGTGAGTTCAATACAAAACGGTCGCTCCATTTCCAAAAAGTAGTTATGGACCCAAAACGGACGCCGTGTGCAAAAGTTACGCTCAATTCTTCGTAAGCCGACAATCCAAGTGATCCAAATATACAAGTGCTCATTCTTTCGAAAAATGGCCGAAATCCCTCATACATCACGACGAAGTGGTGAGTTCAATCCAAAACGGTCGCTACATTTTCAAAAAGTTCTTATGGGCCCAAAACGGACACCGTGTGCAAAAGTTACGCTCAATTCTTCGTACTCCGACTCTCCAAGCGTTCTAAATATGCAAGTGCTCATTCCTTCGAAAAATCGCCGAAATCCTTCGTACGTCACGACGAAGTGGAGTGTTCAATCAAAAACGGTCGCTACATTTCCAAAAAGTTCTAATGGGCCCAAAACGGACACTGTGTGCAAAAGTTACTCTCAATTCTTCGTCCGTCGACTCTCCAAGCGTTCTAAATATACAAGCGATCATTCTTTCGAAAAATGGCCAAAATCCCTCGTACTTTAGAATGAAGGGGTGAGTTCAATCCAAAATGGTCGCTACATTTTCAAAAGTACTTATGGGCCCAAAACGGACGCTGTTTGCAAAAGTTACGCACAATTCTACTACGGCGACAATCCAACCGTTCCAAATATGCAAGTGCTTATTCTTTCAAAAAGTGGCCGAAATCCCTCATACGTCACGATTAAATGGTGAGTTCAATCCAAACCGGTCGCTACATTTCCAAAAAGTTCTCATGGGCCGAAAACGGACACCGTGTGCAAAAGTTAGGTTCAATTCTTCGTCCGCCGACTCTCCAAGCGTTCTAAATGTGCAAGTGCTTGTTCTTTTGAAAAATGGCCAAAATCCCTCATACGTCACGATGAAGATATGTGTTCAATCCAAAACGATCGCTACATTTCCAAAAAGTACTTATGGGCGCAAAACGGACACGTGTGCAAAAGTTACGCTCAATTCTTCGTACG
>NW_019239408.1:0-1841 GCF_002742605.1 Olea europaea var. sylvestris
TGCACCATGCCAGTGATTTTGGTTCCTAAGAAGGATGGGGCGTGGAGAATGTGCATTGACTGCCGAGTAGTATTGATAAAGGTAAAATATCTACATCCTATTCCTCGCTTAGATGTCATGTTAGATGAACTGCATGGTGCTTATGTATTTTCTAAGATTGATTTAAAGAGTGGATACCATCAAATAAGGATGAAAGTGTGCGATGAGTGGAAAACTACTTTTAAAAAGAAACATGGTTTGTATGAGTGGTTAGTTATGCCATTTGGATTAACTAATGCACCGAGTACCTTCTTGCAATTAATGAACCATGTTTTACATGCTTTCATAGGTAGATTTGTTGTTGTCTATTTTGATGATATATTCTTTTATAGCAAAAACTTGGATGATCGTGTTGTGCATTTAAAGTCAGTTTTGGATGCACTTAAAAAAGAGAAGTTATTTGCTAACTTTAAGAAGTGTAACTTTTGCACCAATAAGCTTGTGTTTCTTGGTTTTGTTGTAAGCGCACAAGGAATATAGGTTGATGAAGAGACAATTCGTGTGGTTCAGGAATGGCCGAATCCCACGAGTGTAAGTCATGTTTGCAGTTTTCATGGACTCATTAGTTTTTACAGGAGGTTTGTGAAAGAATTTAGTAGCACCATCGCACCACTTACCGGAGTAATAAAGAAGAATGTTGGTTTCAAATGGGGAGACGAGCAAGAAAAGGCCTTCCAACTAATCAAGGAAAAATTAACTCATGTTCCTTTACTTGCTTTACCTGATTTTATTAACACGTTTGAAATTGAATGTGATGCTTCAGTATGGGTATAGGTGCAGTTCTTATGTAAGGAAGAAGACCAATTGCATATTTCGGTGAGAATTTAAGCGGGGCAGCCTTAAACTACCCTACTTATGACAAGAATTGTATGCCAATAGCACTAGAAACATGGCAACACTACCTTTGTTCTAAGAAATTCGTGATTCACACCTATCATGAATCCTTGAAACATTTGAAGGCCTGACAAGTTGAATAGGAGACATGCATGATGGGTGGAATTCATTAAGACATTTTCATATGTCATCTGGTACAAGCAAGGTAAGGAAAATATCGTGGCAGATGCACTTTCTCGAAAGTACGTATTAATCTCTACTCTCTATGTAAAATTACTTGGTTTTGAGAGCATTTAATTGTACCCTATCGACCACGATTTTCTTGAAGAGTTTCGGACTTGTGAGAAAAATGCAGTAGGTAAGTTATTTAGGCACGAGGGTTTCTTGTTTCGAGAGAACAAGTTGTGTGTGTCGAATTGCTCCTTGTGAGAGTTGTTAGTTAGGCCATTGTGGAGGTTTAATGGGACACTTTGGAGTTGCTAAGACCTTAGCCATTTTGCAAGAACATTTCTATTGGCTACACATGAAAAGGGACATTGAGAATTTTTGTGGTAGATATGTCACATGTGGGCAAGCAAAATCCACAGTGCAACCCCATGGTTTATGGACTCCATTGCCCATTTCTAGTGAACCTTGGATCGATATTTGGTTTACCAAGGTCTAAACATGGCCGAGATTCAATTTTTGTGATTGTGGATAGATTTTCTAAGATGGCACATTTTATTCCATGTCACAAAACGGATGATGCTTCCCACATTTCTGATATTTTCTATGGTTATTGTAAGGTTACATGATATGCCTAGAACAATAGTTTTGGATAGAGATGCTAAGTTCTAGAGTTACGTTTGCAAGACTTTGTGGTGTAAGTTAGGAACTAAATTGTTATTCTCTACTACTTGTCACCCACAAACTGATGGTCACTGAAGTAGTGAAAGGTCTACTTTGTTGAGGGCTATTATTAAAAAGAA
>NW_019239409.1:0-1840 GCF_002742605.1 Olea europaea var. sylvestris
CCGACACAGTTGTGAAAAATGACGAAATTGCCCCCGGCGCGATTTTTGTTCCCGATCAACCTGTCAAATTTTAGCCCATTCCGGCACAGTCGTGAAAAATGACGAAATTCCCCATGGCACGATTTTTGTTTCCGATCAACCAATCAAACTTTAGCCCACTCCGTCACAGCCGAGAAAAATGACGAAATTGCCCCCGGTGCGATTTTTGTTTCCGATCAACCAGTGAAATTTTAACCCATTCCGACGCAGTCACGAAAAGTGATTAAATTGCCCCCGGTGCGATTTTTATTTCCGATCAACCTGCCAAATTTAAGCCCACTCCGACATAGTTGCGAAAAATGACGA
The DNA here is from genome assembly GCF_002742605.1 of Olea europaea var. sylvestris. Lineage (NCBI taxonomy): Eukaryota > Viridiplantae > Streptophyta > Magnoliopsida > Lamiales > Oleaceae > Olea > Olea europaea. The sequence continues at coordinate 346 of NW_019239409.1, forward strand.
AATTATCCTCGGCGCGATTTTTGTTCCCGATCAACCTGTCAAATTTGAGCCCATTCCGACACAGTCGCGAAAAATGACGAAATTGCCCCCGGCGCGATTTTTGTTCCCGATCAACCTGTCAAATTTTAGCCCATTCTGACACAGTCGCGAAAAATGACGAAATTGCCCACGGCACGGTTTTTTGTTTCTGATCAACCAGTCAAATTTTAGCCCATTCCGACACAGTCGCTAAAAATGACGAAATTGCCCCTGGCGCGATTTTTGTTTCCGATCAACCAGTCAAATTTTAGCCCATTCCGTCACAGCCGAGAAAAATGACGAAATTGCCTTCGGCGCGATTTTTATTTCCGGTCAATCCGCCAAATTTCAGCCCATTCCGACACAGTCGAGAAAACTGACGAAATTGCCCACGGTGCGATTTTTGTTTCTGATCATACAGTCAAATTTTAGCCCATTCCGACACCGTCGCGAAAAATTACGAAATTACCCCCGGCGCGATTTTTGTTTCCGATCAACCTGTCAAATTTAAGCCCACTCCGACACAGTCGAGAAAAATGACGAAATTGTCCCCGGCGCGATTTTTGTTTCCGATCATCCTGTCAAATTTAAGCCCACTCCGACACAGTCGAGAAAAATGACGAAATTGTCCCCGGCGCGATTTTTGTTTCCGATCATCCTGTCAAATTTAAGCCCACTCCGACACAGTCGAGAAAAATGACGAAATTGTCCCCGGCGCGATTTTTGTTTCCGATCATCCTGTCAAATTTAAGCCCACTCCGACACAGTCGAGAAAAATGACGAAATTGCCCCCGGCGCGATTTTTGTTTCCGATCATCCAGTCAAATTTTAGCCCATTCCGACAACGTAACGAAAAATTACCAAATTTTCCTGGGCGCGATTTTTGTTTCCGATCAATTTGTCAAATTTTAGCCAATTCCGACACAGTTGCGAAAAATGACGAAATTGCCCACGGCACGATTTTTTTTTCGATCAACCTGTCAAATTTTAGCCCATTCCGACACAGTCGCTAAAAATGACGAAATTGCCCCCGGCGCGATTTTTATTTCCGATCAACCTGCCAAATTTTAGCCCATTCCGACACAGTCGAGAAAAATGACGAAATTGCCCCTGGCGCTATTTTTGTTTCCGATCAACCTATCTAATTGTAGCCAATTCCCACACAGTTGCGAAAAATGACGAAATTACCCTCGCGCGCGATTTTTTTCCTGGTCAACCTTTCAAATTTGAGCCCATTCCGATACAGTCGCGAAAAATGATGAAATTACCCCCGGCACGATTTTTGTTTCCGATCACCCTGTCAAATTTTAGCCCATTCCGAAACAGTCGCGAAAAATGACGAAATTGCCCCCGGCACGATTTTTTGTTTCCGATCAACCATTCAAATTTTAGCTCATTCCGATACAGTCGTTAAAAATGATGAAATTGCGCTTGGCGCGATTTTTTTTCCGATCAACCAGTCAAATTTTGGCCCATT
>NW_019239410.1:0-1840 GCF_002742605.1 Olea europaea var. sylvestris
AAGTTTTATTCCCAAAATCTACAAATAATCAATAGAAATCTACATGTTTGTATGTTTCTAATTTTGATTCAATTAGTTTATATTTTGTTTGATTTTGATGTTGTTGAGATTTTTTTAAAACTTCTAATACATATGAAATTTCATCTATAGATTTTTGAGTCAGTATATACTAAAAATCATATTTGTATGGATTGGTTGTTGTTTACTGGATTTAATCATCATAATAGGCAATTAATTTTCCTTTGAAGATTAAACCTAAAATGAATAAAGGATCTTTGATCACCTTGAAATCATTGGATGTTTTTAGATCCTTACACATATGGAGATGATAACCTTAAATGAGCTTTTAATGGCCTAATAAATTGTTTCCTCTCTTAGGTCTTCTTCCTTGTGCTCTTATAAGTGCCTCTCTCTTTGGGAAATGAAAATGTGCCTAACTCTAAAACCATATGAAAATGTGCCCGTAAAGAGCATTTTTATAATACTTAATTAGGATTTTATAATTGCACAAATTTTCTTGGACCATATTTTAGTGGACCAATTAAGTCATACACCTTTATTAGAGCCAAGAGAGGGACTTAATCGAACTCATATGACTCAAGATTTAATAGATGTTTCTAATTGGGTTAACTCTTGACCAATTGAGATACATCTATTATTCTACAAAAAAATCGAGATTGCACTCTTGAGTCGAGCCACGGTTATAGAAGCAAATTAGGATCTGATAACAATATACTCCTATTATCATTCCACAAGTCAACCTCCATTTGATTGTCAATATGTTAAAGATGACAAAATGACCATTTTGCCCTTCAACATGTGTTAACCTCTAAGTTTCATTTTCATAAGGCGAATTCGTTGTGATCAAATCACAATATAGAGTCCAACGATCTCATCATCGAATTGCTAAGCTCAGGTTCAATTGCCTATAGAAAATATCTTAGAGTGGCAATCGTCTCATCTCGATGATTAATGGATTCCACTATCGCAAGTATATGATCTCTAAGTATTTCGCCTTGATTCTCAAAGCATCGAGATCAATCTTTTAATTAAGACTCTTCACTCATTAGTACCTTAAAGAACTTGAACTAACAGTCAAAGATACACTGCTTGCTCAGGATTTAGATAGCTTGTTTGATAATCGAGTAAAGTCTCATTCTGAGAGGTCACAAATGAGTCATCTACATGGTCCCGCTCAATTTGCATGAAAAATACATTATTTTTTCTTATTCCCAAATCTAAACAAATCTTAATAAGAACAATGCAATCTTATCGACATAAAACATCTAACTTTGTGTACTGATTGTAAACGACATATTTTGTTCACATCATGAATTGTGTCTCACTATAACTGAACCTCGAGTATACAATTTGTAACATCCTTTATGATCATTGAACCTTAGATAATTGTTTTAAATTGTAATATGCGAATAATCGAACGTCAATTCATAATGTTGTTTTAAAAAATACTACTAGAAAAGGGCATCAAACTAACAATATATTGAGTAATTATATATGAAAAATCAATTTTGGTTTAATTCAAGAGATGCATTAAGATGTTTGTGAAAAATAAGGATGAGAAAAGTGACCATTTCTAAAAAAAGTCATAGTCTATTATATTTGAACTTTTTATGATCAATTAAATATATGAATACGTGTGTTTGTGAAAATTTAAATATGAATATGAATTATAACTTTATTTTATATTAAAAAGTGACATGATGTAACACTTTATTTGTAATTTTGCAAATGAATAAGAAGCTAAAATTTGAAAATAACATTCTCTATCACCTTTTTCTAAAAATTTCGTAGTCTTTCTCATTTAAATTATTTATGATCA
>NW_019239411.1:0-1840 GCF_002742605.1 Olea europaea var. sylvestris
TGTTCATTTTTTGGCGAAATGCTAGTCTAATTCGATTGGAATCGAGCCAATGAAAAGTAGTTTTTGATTTCATGATAACTTTGGATTTGTTAATTTTTGATGAATTGCTAGTCTAATTCGATTGGAATCGAGCAAATGAAAAGTGGTTTTTGATTTCATGATAACTTCGGGTTTGTTCATTTTCGGCTAATTGCTATTCTAATTCGATTGGAATCGTGCCATTGAAAAGTAGTTTTTGATATCATGATAACTTTGGGTTTGTTCGTTTTTGACGAATTGCTAGTCTAATTCGATTGGAATCGAACCAATGAAAAGTGGTTTACGATTTCATGATAACTTCGAGTTTGATTGTTTCCGGAAAATTGCTAGTCTAATTCGATTGGAATCGAGCCAACGAAAAGGGGTTTTTGATTTCACGATGACATCGGGTTTGTTCGTTTTTGGTGAATTGCTAGTCTAATTCAATTGGAATCGAGCCAATGAAAAGTGGTTTTGATTTCATGATAACTTCGAATTTGATCATTTTTGGACATTGTTAGTCTAATTCTATTGAAATCAAGCCAATGAAAAGTGGTTTACGATTTCATGATAACTTCGAGTTTGATTGTTTCTGGCAAATTGTTAGTCTAATTCGATTGGAATCGAGCCAACGAATAGGGGTTTTTGATTTCATCATAACATCGGGTTTGTTCGTTTTTAGTGAATTGCTAGTCTAATTCAATTGGAATCGAGCCAATGAAAAGTGGTTTTGATTTCATGATAACTCGAATTTGATCATTTTCGAAAATTGCAAGTCTAATTCTATTGAAATCGAGCCAATTAAAAATGGTTTTCATTTCATGATAACTTTGGATTTGATCAGTTTCAAAAATTGCTATTCTAATTCGATTGGTATCGAGCCAATGAAAAGTGGCTTTTGATTTCATGATAACTTCGGGTTTATTCGTTTTTTATGTAATGGTAGTCGAAATCGATTGGGATCGAGCCGATGAAAAGTAGTTTTTGATTTCAAGATAACTTCGGATTTGTTCATTTTTGGCAAAATGCTAGTCTAATTCGATTGGAATTGAGCATATGAAAAGTGGTTTTTGATGGCATGATAAATTCGGGTTCGATCATTTTCGATGAAATGCTAGTCCAATTCTATTGGAATCGAGCCAATGAAAAGTGGTCTTTGATTGCATGAAAACTTCGGGTTTGATCATTTTCGGCAAGTTGCTAGTCTAATTCGATCGGAAACAAGCCATTGAAAATTGGTTTTTTATTTGTTGATAACTTCGGGTTGGTTTGTTTTTGTCGAATTGCTAGTCTAATTCGGTTGGAATCGAGCCAATGAAAAGTTGTTTTTGATTTCATGATGACTTCGGGTTTGATCCTTTTCGAAAATTTGCCAGTCTAATTTGATTGGAATCGAGCCAATGAAAAGTGGTTTTTGATTTCATTATAACTTCTGGTTTGTTCGTTTTTGACGAATTACTAGCCTAATTCGATTGGAATCGAGCCAATGAAAAGTGATTTTTGTTTCATGATAACATTGGGTTTGTTCATTTTCGTCAAATTGTAAGTCTAATTCGATCGGAATGGAGCCAATGAAAAGTGGTTTTTAATTTCATGATAACCTCGGGTTTGTTTGTTTTCGACGAATTACTAGTCCAATTCGTTTCGAATCGAGCCAATGAAAAGTGGTTTTGATTTCATGAACCCTTCGGGTTTTTTGGTTTTTGGCGAATTACTAGTCTAATTTGATTGGAAACGCGCCAAAGAAAAGTGATTTTTGATTTCACGATAACTTCGGGTTCGTTCATTTTTGAAGAGTTGCTAGTCTAATTCGATTGGAATC
>NW_019239412.1:0-1840 GCF_002742605.1 Olea europaea var. sylvestris
TTCATGAGTTGTGTGGGTCTTGATTAGGTTATGTGATCCATTGTGACTTGTTTCGAATTTTGTGTTTGATCATATAATATCGGATATGTGCACACTTATAGCATCCTTAGAGGGAATGCTAGAGAAAGAAGGGTTATGGAACTTATTAAAAAGTTACATGCTTATTATAATTAAAAATAAATGGATCTGAAACATAACTTAGTGGAATACATGAATATTTTTTGGGACATTTTTGGTAATAAGCAAATATGAAAATTCTAATGTCACTTCCCATTTGTTGGGATTGTGTTGCAACATATATTAAAACGTGGTTGACAATCATAATATATGTCATAATTGCACATTATGAAATTACATTATTGAATAAATGTGCATATTTTATGGAAATACTTGATATCCATTTATTCATGTAGTGTTATAAATGCTAAGGTCCGTAGAATTAGTGAGATTCTTACTTAGACCTATTAATTGTCAGTTGAGTGATAGTTCGATGATTGGAAGATTTAGAGAAAATCTCACCAAGAACTATTTGATTCACCAATTGAGTGGGAGTTCTGAAGTTGGAAGAATTAATGCAATTCTCATTTAGAACCCTTGGAATTTTGCATTATGAAATTAAGTTTATGATAGCGAAATAATAGGATTGCGGACGATGATTGAGAACATAGTGAACTTTCGACTCTGTGCTTAACGTTGAACTATCGTAGATGTTAATTTGCGTTAATGCAAAATTAAATATATGCATAAATGAGAATTGATTGAAAATAAAATGTCTCTGAAAATATGATAGATCATGGCATCAAAATATATAGTGGTTAACCTTAATAAAGGAGATAAGCTAAATGTTATAACATTTGGCATGATAAAATTTTAAGTGTACTAAAAGGATATGATACTTTAGAGAGCATCAACTACGTAATAGAAGACCTTATGTAGGTCATACTACTATAGAGAATATAGATCAGAATCAAACTTTGTCAAGTATGGGAAAATTGTGAATTTTTGTACTAGAGCATTTAAATTGTTAAGTTTTGTTGTAAATAATATTTTTCTCAAATGTGACTTAGTTGGTGGTTAGCATAGTGTTAAATTTTTTGTTGGTCACATTAATTTTAAATGAGTAGTAAGTTCAAACTAGTCACTTCTTAATATATAAAATTTTGAAAGTCATTGTGACTTACAAATTGAAGTCTCAATTTTTTCTATTGACTACTCGCTATGCGAGTTAAAAGATGTGCGACTTGATGTTGCTATATCTCGAGGACATGCTTGTGTAGCAATGTTCTATCTTGCACAAGATTTTGAATCTTAAGCATTAAATGAGCTAGAACAAATGCGGGATAGATACGGAGAATGAAAAAGGGACCAAGAAGAACGTCAAATAGTAAGTAAATAAAAGTGATTTTGGTAGAGAATCAATGTGATAAAGGTTCAAGTGCTTCAACTATATGATTTGAATCTCTTAGCTCGAAAGTGGTTAAGCTAAAGAATATTGCACTCGAATATATTCCTCTTAGTGTTGTTTACGCATCAACACTATACATATTGAATCTTATCTTGTGTGGATAGTGGATTCAAAGGTAGAAACCCACTTTATATGAGATCAAGAAGTATATTATTCTATTGTCAAGTCTTTTACTTGATATAAAATAGATATATACAGATAATGAAGATGGAGTGGAGATTTATTTGACTAATACTACAACTTAGTGTTGCAAAGTGGAGAAACTGGCCCCCTATTTGATATTAAGATAGTATTAAAAACTCTACTAAATTTGATCTCAATTATTATTCTTCGAAGAGTGGTCTCTTACTTGAACTTGTACGTGTTAGTTCTGTT
>NW_019239413.1:0-1840 GCF_002742605.1 Olea europaea var. sylvestris
TGATTTGTAAGTCCCATTTTTATCACATGCATATATTCAAGAACGGGATCCCATTCCATAGTTGCTGAATGGAATCTGATATATATATTTGTTGTCTTGACAATTTCAGTATATCTTTTAACAGCTTTCCTAATGTTGGCTAGAAGCTGAGCTATTTCTTTGAGATCTTTGCTAGGATATATACAAAGTATATTTCCTATCTCAAAACAATTTCGTACCCAGTTGGCTAGTGCTCCTGGATAAAAATTTATCTTGTTGTATTTTGAGTAGTGGAGAGTCTTCATCCACTTTCCATGTAATTTTCCCATACCAATCTGATAAAATATTGAAAATAACAATAAAAAGTGTTACTTCTTCATGGTTATCTTTTCTGGAAATTTTTACTTCATGCCATATTTTGACAATATCTTTTGGATCTATCCTTTCAATAGAAAGTTTAGATTGAGTTTGGTTCTATGAAGAGCTACCTTCTCTTTTGATATCTTGAATATCTTTATTACCAGTAATAGTTTCAAATTTTCCCTGTGAAGGGGTTCCTATTGCCTTCTTTTCTTTCCCTTTATCCTCAGGGAGAGCGCTAGTATTCACAAGTCCTTGTGAAGGGATACTAGACTTGGTACAAGTAACTTCTACCTCAAGGGCTATATTTTTTGCCTCAAAGGCTATCTTGGATATTTTGAATTTGTGTTTTCAAATAGGAAACTTTTATCTCAAGTATTTGGACTTTCGTCCTTAATTGTTCTAATTCCACTACTGCTAAGATAATCAGGAAGAAAGTTAGTTTTACCTTTTATGTATTCAATATCAAATTTGAAATATGAGAACCAAATTTGTATCCTAAGAATATATCTATTGGCAATAGATGGATCAACATTATTTTTCAAAAAGACTTTAACTTGAGTATTATCAGTTCTAATCAAGAACTTCTTTGGTTAAATAATCTTCATATTTTTGAACTCCTCTTTTTACAGCAATGAGTTCTTTTCTGTTTATCTCATATCTAGTTTCAACTTCTTTGAATGTTCCTGATGTGTAACCTGTTAGTATCTCAGGACAAGAACAATTCGTTTTACATTTATATTCTTTATGATTCTTTTTAACCTTTAATACTGTTCCCCAATAATTATCTGAAGCATCAGTTTCAAGGATAAAAAAATCTTCTTCGTGTGGTATTACAAGTTTGGGCAATACCTTTAACTCTTCTTTTACTTTCCTTATATTTTCACAATCTTGTTCTTCCCAAGACAACATTATATTTTTTCTTAATTTTGGAAGAAAATAATTTTTCAATTTGGCACAATTTTCAATAAATTCTTCAGCATAATTTAATATACCAAGGAAGTTTTGTAATTGTTTTTTATCTTTGATTTCTTCAGGAAATTCTTGAAGTTTTTCTCCAATATGAGATTGCAATTGCAATTCTCCTTCTTTTATAAATAATCCTAAAAAATCTATTTCTGTTCTAGCTATCTCAGCTTTCTTTTGAGAAAGTATAATACCATATTTTTTTATAATATAACAAAATTTCTCAAGATGTTCAATATGTTCATTAATATTATTTGAATGAATAAGTAAATCATCTACATATGCAATACAGAAATGAGTAATTGGTTTGATTACCTCATCCATTCTTCTTTGGAATATTTGTGGTGCATTTTTCAACCTAAATGGCATTACATTCCATTCATATTGTCCTAAAGTATTGGGGGTACTAAATGCAGTTAGTGGTTTACTTTCTTCTGTAAGCATGATTTGCTAAAATCCTGACTTACAGTCAAATTTTGAAAATATCTTTTTGTTCTGTACTTGTTTAATAAGAGTATCCTTATTTGGTAAGTAG
>NW_019239414.1:0-741 GCF_002742605.1 Olea europaea var. sylvestris
CCTTCAATACTTCCCTAAAGTTGGAGTGTGAATGTCAAGAACTCAAAATTTTCTATGTTGTTAGTGAAAAACAACTTATTCCAGTGATTTAGTAAATAACCACCTATTTAGATTATCTCAATTTTCCCACTTAAATTATTTTTGTTGTACTGTTTGGTAATCCATCTCAATGTATTTTGTTCATTCGTGGTACATTAGGTTAACAGCAACATGTAGACTCTAGCACTAATACTTCAAGTATAGACATTCATATGATGAAGTCAACAATTTCGATCTCTCTCCTTTGTATAAATCACACCATGATAGAGAAACTACAATTTCACTAGAATAATCAGGTCTATTTTTCTTCATCAGTGGAGCTGAAGAACATTGTCAGAAGGGTCAACCGCTAGAGGTTATGGTTCTATCCAATAAACATGGCTCCAGCCACCAATCTACAGTGCAGGCACCTTCTCCTCATCATAACCGTCACAACTACCATGCACCGGCGCCAGCCCCGACTAACGGTGGTACTGGTCTAAAGGCGGCGGTGGGGTTTATTTGTGGCACTGCGGCGATGGGAAGTTTGGTTTCGTTGTGTAGACATTTTTTATTATTCATGGGTTGTAACGTTAAGCTACATTTTATTTTTATTATTCTTTGTCACGTATATATTTTCTACTTTTAATTCAAAATTAATTGAAGAAAAACCCTAAACCCTATAACCCAAAATCTGCCTAGAAATGCCTGAAAATTAGTCTA
>NW_019239414.1:17409-18340 GCF_002742605.1 Olea europaea var. sylvestris
AGTATTGTAAGGGGACGCATCCTTTACTTGCAGCAGTTCCCAGTTCAGCTTCCCCTACCTGGAAGAGGCTGAAATCAGTTGGCATACGGATGGATCCACACATTGCTTGGCACCTTGGAACCGGTCAGATTTTCTTCTGGCATGATTGTTGGATGGGCGAGTCCACGTTGGCATCCCTATTCCCCCACAGACAGCACACATCTGCGAGGGTACAAGATTTTTTTGACGATACTGGGTGGGATTTTGGACGATTATTACAGGCCCTTCCTTCTCACATGGCGGAATAGGTAGGGGCGATACCCTTATGTGCAGATGCCACGGACCGAATTGTTTGGAAAATTACTTCGGATGGTGACTTTACCACCAAATCAGCATGGCAACTAGTCCGTTCGATTCGCCAGCCTCAGGACTCATATCGACTGCTGTGGAGCTCTATCTTGCCTGCCACTATTTCATTCTTCTGCTGGAGACTGTGGCAGGATCTCATTCCAGTAGATGTTATTCAGAGGGGAATTGGATGTCAGTTGGCTTCTCGTTGTCAGTGTTGTTCCGAGATTGAGACCATAAATCATATTTTCATGAGCAGCAGCATCTCCCACTAGGTATGGTAGCACTTTGGAGACATCTTTTAGATACCTATGACTTCAGGGGAGGGGGTCAGACAGAGGTTCCAGAGATGGCGGTATTCTAGACAGCACGTTTACCGTCGACACATTCGTATTATCATTCCTCTACTGATATTTTCGTTTCTATGGACTGAGAGGAATGATGCGAAGCATAGAGGTATTCGTATGGTGGCTAGACGTATTATTTGGAGGGGCTACTGCATGATCTCCTTTCTTCATATAGGAGGACTATTCCGAGTTGAGCATTGGCGAGGAGATGTGACACTTGCACCTTTTTTTGGCATTTCTTTGACTCGTCCTCTCCC
>NW_019239414.1:19471-64620 GCF_002742605.1 Olea europaea var. sylvestris
GTCATGTCCCGGACATGGCTTGTACACCGTGTCCCAGAAACTGCCTAGAAATGCTTGAAAATCAGGTTGCGTCCCTACAATGTCCTGGAAATTGGCCTGCACACCGTGTCCCAGAAACTGCTTAGAAATGCTGAGAAGTCAGGCTACATCCCTACCACGACCCAGACACGTCCCGGACATGGTTGCACACCACTTCCCAGAAACTACCTAGAAATGCATGAAATAAATGAAAATCAGGCTGCGTCCCTACCGTATCCTAGACATTGCCTGCACATAGTGTCCCAAAAACTGCCTAGAGATGTTTGGAAATCAAGTTGCATTCCTGCCTTGATCAGGACGCATCCCGGTCATGGCTGCACATCGTGCCCAAAAACTATCCTTAAATGCCTGAAAATCAGGCTCCATCCCTGCCTTGTTCGGACGCGTCCTACACATGGTCTACAAACCATAACCTAAAATCTACCTAGAAATGCCTAAATATCAGGCTCCGCCCTTGTCGCGGCCAAGGTGCATCCCAGACATGGCCTACGCATCGTGTCCCAAAAACTGCCCAGAATGCTTGGAAACATGCTTGTGCCCCTGACATGGCCTGTACACTGTGCTTCCTTTGTTTGGTTGAAAATCTGTTTGCATCCCTAACACGGTCGGGAAGCATCCCGAACATTGCCTACACACCGTCCCCACAAATTTTCTTGAAATGCCTGAAAATCAGGTTGCGTCTCTGCCGTGGCTAGGACACGTCCCGAACATGGCCTACACATCGTGCCCAGAGGGGTCTAAAAATCATCCTGCATCCCAGTCGTGTCCTGGACATGGCCTGTACATCGTGTCCCAGAAATGCCTGAGCATCAGGTTGTGTCCCTACCACGTCCGGGACATGGCCTGCACACCGTGTCCTAGAAACTGTCACGAAATGCCTAAAAATCAAGTTGCATCCCTGACGCAGTCCAGACACATCCCGAACATGGCCCGCACATCGCTTCCTAGAAACTGCCTAGAAATATATGAAAATCAGGATGTGTCCCTGCCGTATCATGGACATTGTCTTCACACCGTGTCCCAAAAACTGCCTAGAAATGCCTAAAAATTAGGTTGGATTCCTATTGCATTCAGGACGCATCCCAGACATGGCCTGTACATCGTGCCCAAAAATCACCCTAAAATGCCTGAAAATCAGGCTCCATCCCTGCCGTGGCTCAGACGTGTCCTGGACCTGGCCTGTACACCGTGACCCAAAAACTGTCTAGAAATGCCTAAAAATTGGGTTGCATCCTTGCTGCGGCCAGGTTGCATCCCTGACATGGCCTATACATAGTGTTCAGAAACTGTAAAAAATGCGTAAAAATCAACCTGCATCCCTGCCATGACCATGACTTATCCCGAATGTAGCCTGCATACCATGTCCTAGAAACTGCCCAGAATGCTTGGGAACGTGCCTGCGTCCCTAACACGTCCTGCACACCGTGCTTCCTTGGTTTGGTTGAAAATCTGCCTGCGTCCCTAACGTGGTTGAGAAACATTCCAAACATTGCATGCACACCATGCCCATAAACTACCTAGATACACCTAAAAATCCCAGACATGGCCTGCACACTGTGCCCACAAACTGCCTAGAAATGCCTGAAAATTAGGTTGCATCCCTACCGTAGCCAGGACGTGCAGGAACATAGCCTACACACCTGTCCTAAAAATTGCCTAGAAATGTGATGTGATCAAGGAAGCATAAGTACCAAAGTCAAGTCCAGAGTCGAGCCCGAGGAAAGATCCGTTGATAGTTGAGGGGTCGATGGCGCGATCGAGGGCCAAGCACGTGAAAAAGGTGATGGGATTGATCGTCAAAGCAATGGTTGATGAAACAATGTTCGGGATGCAAAATGGAGCAAGTTTCGTGTTGGGTACAAAGGTCGAAGAGTATTGGATCAACGTGTTTAAAGCTGAAGAAAATAGAGCTAGAGCATTAAACCATGCTGTCGCACAGGTCTAAAGTCCTACGGTCGTATACACCCAGTAGAAGTCCCAAAGTCGTAGACCAATTGCACTATACGACCACATGCTCTAAAGCTATGAGGCCACATAGGCTAAGTCTGAGGTGATTTTTCCAAAATTTTGTGTCTTTTTCCTTATTTTAATAGAATTTCATTATTAGTAGTTTTTTACCATAATTAGGCTATTGTGAACGAATTTTACATTATTCTTAGATTTTTTCCTAGTTTACTTAGGATATCTAGGATAGTATAAATACTTTATTCCTTATTGTAAAACATTACAACTCTAATATTATGGAATATTATTCGTGAGGTATTAATTGCTTTCTCTTGTTCTTCGTTGAACAACTTGTGAACTTATCAAGATTAATCTTGTGGCATTCAAATCAACCAGGTGAGATTCATTTAAATTGTGTAATCAAGAGGTCCGCATATTGTTGGCAATTCAGGTTGCTTGGTTCCAGTTTATTGGGTTCGTTTCTTATGTTGGTGTTGTAGTTAAAGTTCAGGACCCAAAAAAAAAAAGAATTCGTACTATTCATCGTACAGTAGCAGAAAAAAGAAAAAAAGAAAAAAAAGTAAAAAAAAAAAAGTCGAAAAAAGTACCGTTCACATCTACTGTTCAATTTTTTTGTAATTTATTTCCAAATTAGTCCCTTGTTTTCTTAAATTGTCTTTCTTAATCCAAATCAATTCAAGAACAACTTTCTTGAATTTCAAAACTTCCAAATTCGAGTCCTTCTTTGTTTTGTAATCTCACTCGCATCCGGTTTGGGTTTCACGAGACTAATTCCTTTGTTGAGTTCCAATTTGTTTTTTGAAGCACGTAGTGAAAGCAACGAGCGGTAAAAGGCAGAGTGGTAAGATCAATTGAGGGTAAAAGCCAAATTGAGTAAATTCCGAGTGGACTTGGTGAGGTAGAAAAAAGTTAGATTATAGGATGCCTGACATGGAAGGAACACATTCTGGCAGGGACAATGATCGACTTAACATGATGGCGGAATCAATACTGTGGATGGAAAGGATGATGCGGGACGTGAGGGATCGGTTGGATCGACAGGATGTGTGGTTAGATAGGCTTAATCTAATGCCTGCTAATCCTCGACGGGGAGCCAATAATGCATGGGGGAATGGAAGGCGGGTGGATCGACAGGATGTTCGATTAGATAGGCTTAATCCAATGCCTGCTAATCCTAGACGGGGAGCCAATAATGCACGACGGAATGGAAGGTAGAAAGTTAGGATAGATGATCAGGATGACTTTGAGGCTGATATTGGAATCGATAAGGATGCACTTGTGGATGCAGAGGTTGGAAGGGTAAGGAATAGAGGCATTAGGCAAGGTGCTCGAGGTAGGAATATTGGTGGAGATGAGTTGGATGGTAATTTGGGAAATATTAAAATGACCATTCATTCTTTCAAAGGGAGGAGTGATCTGGAGGCGTACTTAGAGTGGGAGAAGAAGATTGAGTTGATATTCGACTGCCACAATTACTCAGGGGAGAAAAAGGTGAAAATTATGGTTTTTGAGTTCTCCGACTATGCAATCACTTGGTGGGATCACTTGATGTGAGGGATCAGTTGGATCGACAGGATGTTCGATTAGATAGGCTTAATCCAATGCCTGCTAATCCTAGACGGGGAGACAATAATGCACGACGGAATGGAAGGTAGAAAGTTAGGATAGATGATCAGGAAGACTTTGAGGCTGATATTTGAATCGATAAGGATGCACTTGTGGATGCAGAGGTTGGAAGGGTAAGGAATAGAGGCATTAGGCAAGGTGCTCGAGGTAGGAATATTGGTGGAGATGAGTTGGATGGTAATTTGGGAAATATTAAAATGACCATTCATTCTTTCAAAGGGAGGAGTGATCTGGAGGCGTACTTAGAGTGGGAGAAGAAGATTGAGTTGATATTCGACTGCCACAATTACTCAGGGGAGAAAAAGGTGAAAATTATGGTTTTTGAGTTCTCCGACTATGCAATCACTTGGTGGGATCAAGTGGTGGACGAGGCGGAGGATTGGGACACAACCTATAAATACTTGGGAGGAGTTGAAGATGTTAATGCGAAAATGGTTTGTACCTAATCACTATTGCCCGGAGCTTCATCAACGATTACAAAATCTATATCAAGACACTGAAGCATAGAGGATTACCATAAAGAGATGGAGATGCTTATGATTAGGACGAACATGGAAGAGGATAGGGAAGCCACTATGGCTCTGTTTTTGAGGGGGTTGAATAAGGACATTGCCAATGTAGTGGAATTGTAACATTATGTGGAGATTAAAGAGATGCTACATGTGGCCATAAAGGTGGAAAAGTAATTGAAGTGAAAGGGGATAGTAAGGTATCAAGGTGGATCTTCGATTTCTAATCCCTCTTAGAAGCCAAGGTGGGAAAATAATAAAGAAGATGGAGCTGATGCAAGAGCAAGACCAAGACCAGAGGTATCGAGAGGAAAGGACGAAGGAGCTAGCAAGACTACACCAAAGGTAGAATCCTAATCATCAAGGAATCGAGACATCGAGTGTTTTCGTTGCTTGGGAGTTAGACATATTGCTTCACAATGCCCAAATAAAATAACCATGATTTTGCGAGACAACGAGGAAGTGGAGACCGAGAGTAAAGGTTATTATGAAGACATGCTGGAGTTGGAGGACATTGACAAGGAAAACACCATGGATTATGCAGTTGGGGAGTTGTTGGTCATGAGGCGAGCACTTAGCGCTCAAATCAAGGCGGATGACTTGGAGCAGAAGCGGGAAAATATGTTCCACACACGGTGTCACGTCACGGGAAGGTATGTAGTGCAATAATTGATGGTAGAAGTTGTACAAACATAGCTAGCACTAATGCAGTGGAAAAATTGGGATTAACACTATTAAAACATCCTCGACCGTATAGGTTACAAGAGGTTAAGGTGACAAAAAGGGTGTTGATTAATTTTTCCATTGGGAATTATCATGATGAGGTGTTATGTGATGTTATACCTATGCATACTGGGCATATTTTGTTGGGGCAACCTTGGCAATATGATAGGAAAACAATGCATGATGGGTATAAAAATAAATATAGTTTTGTGAAAGAGGAAAAGTAATCACTCTTGTGCCATTAACACCGGCACAAGTGTATGAGGACCAAATCAAATTGAAAAATGAGGAAGAAAATAGCGTGAGAAAGTTAGAGAAAAAGAGAATAGTTGGGTAGCCGGTGAGGAAGAAAAAGAGTGGGGCCACATGAGAGAAAAGAAAGAGTCTTTCGAGAGGAGAGAAAAGCCGAAAGTGAATTTTTTTTCAAAAGGGAGTGAATTGAAAAAGGCGATAGTGGAGAGACAACCAATGATTCTTTTGGTATATAAGGAATCAATCCTCAATTTTGAGGAGTCTAACACATCCCTCCCTAGTTTAGTTACTTCTTTATTGCAGGAATTTGAGGATGTGTTTCTGGAATGCAGGAAAAGAGGCATATAGCATACTTTAGCGAGAGACCAAATTGGACAGCTCTAGTTCGAGCCTTGGCCAAAGAGGTAATTTACTAGTTAGAGCTTTATTCTCTAGTTTGTTATTCACACCGACCATGAATTATTGAAACATTTGCGTGGTCAAAGTAAGTTGAAGAAACGACATACACATTGGATAGAATTCATAGAGACTTTTCCATATGTCATTCAATATAAACAAGGTAAGGAAAACGTAGTAGCCCATGCCTTGTCGTGAAGGTATGTGCTTCTCACTTCTTTAAGTGTGAAATTACTTGGTTTTGAGTAAGTTAAGGACATGTATGAAAATGATCTTGATTTTTCTAGCATCTACAATTCATGTAATAAGGGGGCTATTAACAAGTTATTTAAGCATGAGGGGTATTTGTTTCGAGAAAATAAATTATGTGTTCCTAATTGCTCAATGCGTGAATTGTTGATTAGGGAGGCACATAGTGGGGGTTTAATGGGTCATTTTAGGGTAGCAAAGACTTTAGACATGTTAAATGAACACTTTTATTGGCCTAAAATGAAGATTGACGTAGAACGAAGTTGTAGTCGTTGCATAACTTGTAAAAAGGCTAAATCAAAGGGTTTACCCCATGGACGTTATACACCTTTACTGGTACCTAGCGAACCTTGGGTTGACATTTAAATGGATTTTGTGTTAGGTTTGCCTAGGACTAAAAAGGGGTGTGATTCAATTTTTGTTGTGGTGGATAGGTTTAGTAAAATGGCACACTTTATACCATGTCACAAAACCAATGATGCCACTAACATTGTGGACTTGTTTTTCAAATAAGTAGTGTGTTTGCATGGTGTTCCGAAAAGTATTGTGTTCAATAGGGATGTTAAGTTTCTTAGTCACTTTTGGCGGGTCTTGTGGAATAAGTTAAGCAAGAAATTATTGTTTTCTACAGCTTGTCACCCACAAATCGATAGTCAAGCTGAAGTAGTGAATAGAACAATTACACAACTATTGTGTACTGTGGTTAATAAAAATCTAAAGAATTGGGAAGAATGATTTCCCTTCATTGAGTTTGCATATAATAGGGCCACGCATTCTACTACGTCGTTTTCACTACTTGAAATCGATTATGGTTTTAATTCTTTAACACCTATGGATTTAATACCTTTGGCTGTGAATGAACGAGGTAGCTTGGACGGGAAAAAGAAAGCTGAATTGGTAAAGACACTCCATGAAATGGTAAGGGAGCAAATAGAGAGGAAGAACAATCAACACACAACACAAGCAAAAAAAGGCCAAAAATATGTCACTTTCGAACCCGGAGATTGGGTTTGGGTGCATTTCAGGAAAGAATGATTCCTAGAGCAAAGAAAATCAAAGTTATTTCCATGAGGAGATGGACCATTCCAAGTGATTGAGAAGATCAACAACAATGCTTATAAGATAGATCTTCCAGGTGAGTATAGTGTTTTCTGTAACCTTCAATGTTTTTTACTTATCCCTTTTCGATGCAAGTGCAGATTCGAGGTTGAATCCTTTCAAAGAGGAAGGGGATGATGTGATCCAGGAAGCACAAGTACCAAAGTCAAGTCCAGAGTCGAGCTCGAGAAAAGATCGGTTGATAGTCAAGGGGCCGATGATGCGATCGAGGGCCAAGCATGTGAAAGAGGTGATGGGATTGCTCGTTAAAGCAAAGGTTGATGAAACAATGTTCGAGATGTAAAATGGAGCAAGTCTCGTGTTAGCGTCAAAGCATGGGTTCTAACGTTGAGCTACATTTTATTTTAATTATTCTTTGTCACGTATATATTTCCTGGTTTTAATTCTAAATTAAAAAACCCTAAACCCTAAACCTTACGACCCAATTGCCTAGAAATGCTTGAAAAGCAGGCTGCGTCTTGTCGTGACAATGACGCTTCCCAGACTGGGCCTCAACACCGATTCCCAAAAATTGCCTATAAATGCCTAAAAATCTGGCAGCTTCTCTGCCGTAGCTAGGATGCGTCTCCAACTTGGCCTGCACACCATGCCCACAAACTGCCTAGAAATGCCTAAAAATCAGGCTATGTCCCTACCTGGCCAGGACGCGTCCTGGACATGGTGTGTACACAGTGCCCAAAAACTGCCCGAAATTACCTAAAAATAGGCTCTGTCCCTGCCGTGGCCCGAACGTGTCCCTGACATGACCTGCACACCGTGACCCAGAAACTAACAAGAAATGCCTGAAAATCAGGCTACATCCATGCCGCGTCTTGGACTTCGCCTGCACACCATGTCCCGAAAACTACCTAGAAATGGTTGGAAATTAGGCTGCATCTTTTTCGTAACCCAGACGAGTCCTAGATATTTCTTGCACACCGTGTCCAAGAAACTACATAGAAATACGTGAAAATCAGGATGTGTCCCTGCAGCATACTAGACATGACCTGCATGCCATATCCCAAAAATTGCCTGAAAACCAAGCTGCATCCCTGCCATGGACCAGACGCATCCCGAACATTGCCTATACATTGTGTTCCAGAAACTCCCTAAAAATACTTGAAAGTCTGGATGCGTCCCTGCCGCATCCTGGACGTAACCGGCACACCTTCTCCACGAAACTGCCCAAAATTGCCTGAAAATCAGGCTCCGTCCCTACCTTGGCCATGACGCGTCTCGGACATGGCCTGCACACCGAGTCCTAGAAATTTCCATGAAATGCCTAAAAATTAGGCGACATCCTAGCCGTGGCATGGATGTGTCCCAGACATGGCCTGCACACCGTGTCCACAAACTGCCTACAAATGCTTGAAAATTAGGCTGCATCCCTATAGCAGCTAGGACGCGTCCCGGACGCGGCCTGCACACCATGCCCGAAAACATCCTAGGAATGCCTAAAAATCAGGCTGCATCCCAGCGTGGCCCTGACGCGTCCTGGTCATCGCCTAAACACCATGTCCTAGAAACTGCCTAAAAATGCCTAAAAATCAAGTTGCGTCTGTGTCGCATCCTGGACATGGCCTGCACACCGTGTTCCAAAAACTACCTAAAAGTGCCTGGAAATCGGGCCGCATCCCTACAACAGCCCCAACGCATCCTGAAAATTGCCTACACGCTGGGTCGAAGAAATTGCATAAAAATATGTGAAAATTAGGATGTGTCCCTACAGCATCCTAGACATGGCCCACACACCCTGTCCCAGAAATCGCCTAGAAATGCCTGGAAACTAGGCTGCATCCCTACCGCGGCCTAGACGCGTCCCGGACATTGCTTGCACACCGTGCTCCAGAAGCTGCCTAAAAATACCTGAAAGTCAGGATGCGTCCCTGTCGCATCCTGGATATGGACTGCACATCGTGTCCTAAAAACTGTACAGAATTGCCTAAAAATCAAACTCCACCCCTGCCATGGCCATGACGCGTCCCGAACATGGCCTGCACATCGAGTCTTAGAAAATGCTAAAAAATGCCTGAAAATCGAGCTGTGTCCCTACCTCGGGTAGGACGCGTCCTGGACATGGCCTGCACACCGTGTCCACAAACTGCCAACAAATGCTTGAAAATCAGGATGCATCCCTACTGTGGCCAAGATGCATCTCGAACGTGGCCTACACACCATGCCCAAAAACTTTCCACAAATGCCTAAAAATCAAGTTGCGTCCCTGACGTGGCCCGGATGCTTCTCGGTCAAGGCCTGCACACCGTATCCCAGAAACTGCCTAGAAATGCCTGTAAATCAAGCTGCGTCCCAGCTGCATCCTAGACATGGTCTACACACTGTGTCCCAGAAACTCCCTAGAAATGCCTACAAATCAGGCTGAATCCTTGCAGCAGCCCCAACGCATCCCCAAAATTGCTTGGACACCATGTCCAAGAAATTACCTAGAAATACATGAAAGTCAGGATGTGTCCCTACAGCATCCTGGACATGGTCTACACACCGTGCCCCAGAAAACTACCTAGAAATGCCTGGAAACCTGGTTGCATCCCTGTCGCGGCCTAGATGCATCTCGAACATTGCCTGGACACCGTGTTCTAGAAACTGCCTAAGAATACCTGAAAGTTAGTAAGCATCCCTGCTGCATCCTAGACATGGCCTGCACATCGAGTCCTAGAAATTGCCAAGAAATGCCTGAAAATCAGGCTCCATCCCTACCATGGCCATGATGCGTCCCGGACATGGCCTGCACATCAGGTCCCATAAATTGCCAATAAATGCCTGAAAATCGGGCTGCATCCCTACCGCAACTAGGATGCGTTCTGGATATGGCCTGCACACCATGCCCCCAAACTACCTACAAATGCCTGAAAATCAGGCGGCGTCCCCACCGTGGTCAGGACACGTCCCAGACGTGGCCTGCACACCATGCCCAAAAACTTCCCAAAAATACCTAAAAATTAGGCTGTGTCCCTGCCATCGCCCAGAGGCGTCCCGTTCATGGCCTGCACTCCGTGTCCCAGAAATTGCCTAGAAATACCTGAAAATCAAGCTAGTCCTTGATGCGTGGTGGACGTGGCTTGTACACTGTGTACCAGAAATTGCCTAGAAATGGTTAGAAATTAGGTTGCATCCCAGACGCGTCCCGTACGTTGCCTGAGCACTGTGTACCAGAAAAGTGTCTAGAAATACCCGAAAATTAGGATACGTCCCTACCGTATCCTGGACATAGCTTCCACACCGTGACCCAAAAACTATCTGGAACTGCCAAAAAATAGGTAGCGTCCCTACCGTGGCCAGGACATGGCTTGCACACCGTGTCCCAGAAACTGCGTAGAAATGCCTAGAAATAAGGCTGCATCCCCATCGCGGCCCAGACGAGTCCCGAACATGGCCTGCGCACCTCGTCCTAAAAGTTGCCTAGAATATCATGAAAATCAGGCTACATCCCTGCCGTATCTTGGACATTGCCTGCACACTGTGTCCTAGAAGCTCCCTAGGAATGCCAAGAAATTAAGTTGCGTTCCTACCACGATCAGGATGAGTCCCGAACATGGTTTGCGTATCGTGTCCAAAAATTACCCTAAAATACCCAAAAATCAGGCTCCGTCCCTATCGTAGCTCGATTCCGTTCTGAACATAGCCTGCACACCATGACGTAGAAACTGGTTAGAAATGCCTAAAAATCAAGCTACGTCCATGTCGCATCCAGAATGCGTCCCGGACATGGCCTGCACACAGTGCCCAAAAACTATCAAAAATGCCTATAAATGAGGTTGTGTCCCATCGGTGGCCATGACTTGTCCCAAATTTGGCCTACACACCGTGTCTCAAAAACTACCCAAAATGCCCAGGAACATGCCTGCGCCCCTAACAAGACCTGCACACCATGCTTCCTTCATTTGTTTAAAAATCTGATTGCGCCCCGAACGTGGTCAGGACGCGTCCCGAACATTGCCTGCACACCGTGCCCTCAAACTGCCTAGAATGCCTAAAAATCAGATTGCGTCCATGGCCAGGACACCTCTCGGACATGGCCTACACATCGTGCCCATAAACTGCCTAGAAATGCCTAAAAATCAGATTGCGTCCGCAACTAGGATGAGTCTCGGACAAGGCCTACACACTGTGTCCCAAAAACTGATTAGAAATGCCTAAAAATAAGGCTGCGTCCTGGACATGTCCTGCACACCGTGTCCTAGAAACCCTAAAGCCCAAGCCCTAAACCGTAAGCCCTAAGCCCTAGACCCTAGACCCTAAACCCTAGACCATTTTCCTTCTAATGAAGTAAATTAGTTTTCGATTTTTTCTTCAAATGGCACAACTAGTAATTACACGACCGGAGAGCCAAGCTTCATGGAAGGACTTCAACATGAAAAAAAAACTTTGGGTAAAATTCTTTCAATAACTGCAATACCTGCATCCGTCAATCCTGATTAGAAGGAGAAGAGAGAGAATAGTTCTTCTTCCCAATATCAGATAAAAGGCCAGTGGATAGACGAAGAAAACAGGAGACTGATTGGCTTAGTATATCAATTTGGATTGAGGAAATGGGCTGTAATAGCTGAAGAAATGGTTGGTAGAGTGGGAAAACAGTGTCGCGAGCGATGGAATAATCATCTGCATTCTCATATCAAGAAGGACGTTTAGACTGAAGATGAAGAGAGACAGTAAATTCAAGTACATGAAAGACTTGGAAATCAATGGCTAGAGATAGCTAAGTACATTCTTGGAAGAACTGAAAATTCAGTAAAGAATCATTGGAAGGCCACAAAAAGGAGGCAGATTTCAAGGAGAAATATAAAAAAAGGTAAAAGGAGATAGAAGATAGTTAACACTATTATAAAATTACATCATAAAAAGTATTTCAGTAATGGTTCCACCTCCACTAACTCAAATTCCGGTACCACTACCACTGCAGCAAATCCGTCCATCGTCGGTACACCTCTCTCTAATGATGAAGACTCGACGCAATTTTTCAGTTTCGAATCATACAATGACGAAATGGATTTCATGAAAACCCTATTTGAAAACAATCAGTCCATCGATTCAATTCCAATCGATCATTGTCAACCAATGAATCCAGCTGAACGGACATCTGAGAATGCTTATAGCTTCAACGTTGATGAAAATTATAATCATCCCACCATTTTCTTCACTTCCTCGGAGATTTTACAGACAACTAATTCTCAACTGCCTGCTGTAGAATATGTGGAAAATGACTTATTCCATTCTGCTCCAAACCCTATGGGAAATAAATTTTTCCCTTATGAGAATTCAGATTTAATCATGGAATTAAATTCTAACTTTCGAAGCGTGGAGACTGAAGCTTCACAGATTTATCTTGATGAGTTGTACTTTTCATATCAATAGGATGGAGACAATGTTGGAAACGAAAATTTAACAACAAATTTGCCAACAATTGATCAAGGTACAACCTTTGGAAGCACAATGGACACGGATTTGATGGATATGGTCTCATCTTTTCAGCTACCTCCTCAATTTAGTCCATACAATGGCTTATTCTAATCTAGTTACTAATTATTATCCTATAATTATTGTGTTTTACCTTAGTTAAACACTCTATGACTTTACAAATATTTGTAAAATTGAGTTCTGCTGCTTCGTTAAAACTTATTAAAGGGAAATTCAGGCCAAAAAAACCCTAAACCCTAAACTGTAAGCCCTAAACCTCGATGAGGCCACCTCCGACTTGAGATGCCCTAGTAAGGCAAGGTTGTGTATTGAGGTAAATTTGGGGCATAAGTTGCTCGAGAGGGTTTGGATTGGGCGCGTCAAAAACCATGGCTTTTGGTAGACAAATATTTATTAGAAGCAGTCGATTTTTTTTGCTTCTCTTCTAAACACTTGGACCATTCTTATGATAAGCGTACTACGGTTCCTTCTCCTTCCTCTACAGTTGTTGTGCATCCCCCTGTTTAGGCTGCATCCTTGCCACAGCCAAGACAAGTCCCAAACATTGCCTGGACACCGTGTCCAAGAAACTACATAGAAAAATGTGAAAATCAGGATGTGTCCCTACAGCATCCTAGACATAGCCTACACGCCGTGTCCCGAAAATTGCCTAAAAATGAGGCTGTATCCCTACCACGGACCAGTCGCATCCCAGACATTACTCGCACATCGTGTTCTAGAAATTACCTAAAAATAACTGAAAGTCTAGATGCATCCCTGCCGCATCTTGGACATGGCTTGCACACCGTGTCCATGAAACTACCCAGAATTGCCTGAAAATCAGGCTCCGTCACTGCCTTGACCATGATGCGTCCCAGACATGGCCTACACATCTAGTCCCAAAAATTGCTAAGAAATGCCTGAAAATTAGGCGGTGCCCTAGCCACGGCCTGGATGCATCACAGACATTGCCTGCACACCGTGCCCACAAACTGCCTACAAATGCCTAAAAATTAAGCTGCACCCCTACAATGGCCAGGACGCGTCCCAGATGCGGCCTGCACACCGTACCCAAAACTTCCCAGGAATGCCTGAAAATTAGGCTGCATCCTTGCGTGGCCCTGATGCGTCCTATCATGGCTTGAACACCGTGTCTCAAAAATTGCCTATAAATGCCTGAAAATCAAGATGCATCCCTACCGCGTCCTGGACAAGGCCTGCATACCGTGTCCCAAAAACTGCCTAGAAATGCCTGGAAATCAGGCTGCATCCCTACAGCAGGCCCAATGCATCCCAAAAATTGCCTGCAACTGGGTCAAAGAAATTACCTGGAAATATGTGAAAATCAGGATGTGCCCCTACAGCATCCTTGACATGGCCAGCACACCATGTCCCAGAAACTGCCTAGAAATGCCTGGAAACCAGGCTGCATCCCTATCGCGGCAAAGACGTGTCTCGGACATTGCCTACACACCGTGTTTCAAAAATTGCCTAAAAATACCAAAATTTAAGATGCGTCCTCGCCGCATCCTGGACATGGCCTGCACATCACATCCCAAAAATTGCCCAAAATTGCCTGAAAATTAGGCTCCGTCCTTGTCGTGGCCATGATGCATCCCGAACATGGCCTGCACACTGAGTCCTTGCTGCGGCTAGGACATGTCCCAGATATGGCCTGCACATCGTGCCCACAAAAGGCCTACAAATGCCTGAAAATCAAGATGCATCCCTATCGCGGCCAGGAGGCATCCCTGTCATGGCCATGGGGTGTTTCAGACATGGCCTACACACTGAGTCCCAAAAATTGCTAAGAAATGCCTAAAAATTAGGCTGCGTCCAAGCAGAGGCCAGGGTGCATCCCGAACTTAGTCGCACACCGTGCCTACAAACTGCCTACAAATGCCTGAAAATCAGGATGCGTCCCTACTATGGTCAGGACGCGTCCCGGACGTGGCCAACACACCGTGCCCAAAAACTTCCCACGAATGTCTGAATATCAAGCTGTGACCCGGATGTGGCCCGGATGAGTCTCGATCAAAGCCTGCACATCATCTCCCAAAAAATTGCGTAGAAATGCCTGTAAATCAAACTGTGTCTCAACCGCGTCCTGGACATGGCATGTACACCGTGTCCCAAAATCTGTCTAAAAATGCCTGGAAATCAGGCTACATCCCTGCAGCAGCCCCGACATGTCTCGAAAATTGCCTGCACACCGTGACCAAGAAATTGCCTAGAAATATGTGAAAATCAGGATGTGTCCCTGCAGCATCCTGGACATGGCCTCTACGGTGTGTCCTAGAAACTACCTAGAAATGCCTGAAAACTACGCTACATCCCTGCCACTGCCCAGATCATCCTGAGCACTGCCTGCACATCATGTCCCAGAAATTGCCTAAAAATACCTGAAAGTCAGGATGTGTCCCTGCTACATCCTGGACATGGCCTGCACACCGAGTCCCAGAAACTGCCCAGAATTGCTTGAAAATCAGGCTCTGTCACTACCGTAGCCATGATGCGTCCCGAACATGGCCTGCACATCGAGTCCCAGAAATTGCCAAGAAATGCCTGAAAATTAGGATGCATCCCTATCTCAGCAAGGTCACATCCTGGACATGGCCTGCACACCGTGCCCACAAATTGTCTACAAATGCCTAAAAATCAAGTGGCGTTCCTACCGTGGTCAGGCAAGTCCCAGAAGTGGCCAACACACCATGCCCAAAAACTTCCCAGAAATGCTTAAAGATCAGGCTGCATCCCTATCGTTGTCCAGAAGCATCCCGTTCATGGCCTACACACCGTCTCCCAAAAACTGCCTAGAAATGCTTGAATATCGGGCTGCATCCCGGATGCGTCGTGGACACGGCTTGCACACTATGTCCCAAAAATAGCCTAGAAATGCCTGGAAATACAGTTGCATCCCTGTCGCAGCCCAGACGCACCCTGAACATTGCCTGCACACCGTGCATCAGAAAATAGCCTAGAAATGCCTGGAAATATAGTTGCATCCCTGCCGCAGCCCAGACGCATCCTGAACATTGCCTGCACACCGTGCATCAGAAAATTGTCTAGAAATACCTGAAAATCGGGATACGTCCTTGCCGCATCTCGGACATGGCTTACACTCTACGACCCAGACAGTGCCTAGAAATGCTTGAAAATCAGGCTACGTCCCTATCGCGGCTAGGACATGACCTACACACCGTGTCCCAAAAACTGCGTAAAAATGCCTAGAAATCAGGCTGCATCCCTGTCGCGGTACAGACGAGTCCCGGACATGGCCTGCACACCGCGTCCCAGAAATTGCCTAGAATATCATAAAATCAGGCTGCGTCCCTGTCGCATCTTGGACAATGCCTGCACATCGTGTCTTAGAAATTACCTAGAAATGCCTGGAAATCAGGTTGCGTTCCTGCCATGATCAGGATGCGTCCCAAACATGGTTTGCATGTCGTGCCAAAAAATTGCCTAAAATGCCTGAAAATCAGGCTCCGTCCTTGTCATGGCTCGGATGCATCCTGAACATGGCCTACAAACCATGACCTAGAAATGCTTAAAAATGAGGTTACGTTCCTGTCAGGTCTGGAATGTGTCCCGGACATGGATAGCACACAGTCCCTAAAAGTTATCGAAAAATGCCTGAAAATCAGGCTGCGTCCCTTCTGTGGCCATGACTTGTCCCGAATTTGGCCTATACACCGTGTCCCAAAAACTATCCAGAATGTTTGGGAACATGCATGCGTCCCTAACATGGCCTGCACAACGTGCTTCCTTCATTTCGTTGAAAATCTGCTTGCGCCCCTAATGTGGTCAGGACGCGTCCCAAACATTGCCTCAAATCGTGCCTAGAAACTGCCTAGAAATGCCAGAAAAATAGATTTTGTTCACGGCCAGGATGCCTCTCGAACATGGCCTGCATACCATGCCCATAAACTGCCTAGAAATGTCTAAAAATCAGATTGCGTTCGCGGACAGGACGCATCCCGGACATGGCCTACACACCATGGCCTAGAAACTGCCTAGAAATGCCTGAAAATCAGATTGCATCAGCGGCCAAGATGCCTCTCGGACATGGCCTGCACACCATGCCCATAAACTGCCTAGAAATGCTTAAAAATCAGATTCTGTCCACGACCAGGACGCATCCTGGTCATGGCCTGCATACCGTATCCCTGAAATTGCCTATAAATGTCTGAAAATAAGGATACGTCCTGGACATGTCCTATACATCGTGTCCCAAAAACCCTAAACCCCAGGCCCTAAATCGTAAGCCCAAAGCCCTAAGCTTTGAGCCCTGGACCCTGGATCCTGAACCTTGAACCCTGGACCCTAAACCCTATACCATTTTCCTTTTAATGAAGTAAATCATTTTCAAAATTTTTCTTCAAATGGCACAATCAGTAATTACACCGCCTGACAGCCAAGCTTCATGGAAGGACTTCAACATGAAAAATAAACTTCGGGAGAAAATCTTTCAGTAAATGTGATACCTGCACCGAGCAATCCTGATCGAAAGGAGAAGAGAGAGAATAGTTCTTCTTCCAGATATCAGATAAAAGGCCAGTGGATAGGCAAAGAAGACAGGAGACTGATTATCTTAGTACATCAATTTGGATTGAGGAAATGGGTTGTAATAGCTGAAGAAATGGTTGGTAGAGTGGGAAAACAATGTTGCGAGCGATGGAATAATCATCTGTGTTCTCATATCAAGAAGGACATTTTGACTGACGATGAAGAGAGACGGTTAATTCAAGCACATGAAAGACTTGGAAATTGATGGCCAGAGATAGCTAAGTACATTCTTGGAAGAACTAAAAATTCAATAAAGAATCACTGGAATGCCACAAAAAGGAGGCAGATTTCAAGGAGAAAGATAAAGAAATTAAAAGGAGATAGAAGACAGTTAACATTATTATAAGATTACATCATAAAAAAGTATTTCAGCAATGGTTCCACCTCTACTAACTCAAATTCCAGCACCACCACCACCGTAGCAAATTCGTCCAATGCCGACACATGACTCTCTAGTAATGAAGACTCTACACCATTTTTTAGCTTCAAATCATGCAATAACGAAATGGATTTCATGAAAACCCTATTTGAAAACAATTAGTCCATCGATTCAATTCTAGTCGATCATTGTCAACCAATGAATCCAGTTGAACGGACATCTGAGAATACTTTTAGCTTCAACATTGATGAAAATTATAATCATCCCACCATTTTCTTCACTTTCCTGGAGATTTTATAGACTCAACTGCCTGCTGTAGAATATGTGGAAAATGACTTATTCCATTCTGCTCCAAACCCTATGGGGAATAAATTTTACCATTCTGAGAATTCAGATTTAATCATGGAATTTAATTCTAACTTTTGAAGGGTGGAGACTGAAGCTTCATAGATTTATCCTAGTGAGTTGTACTTTTCATATCAATGGGATGGAGGCAATGCTGAAAGCTTAAATTTAACAACAAATCTACAAACAATAAATCAAGGTACAACCTTTGGAAGCACAATGGACACGGATTTTGTAGAACCCCAATAATTCTAGACACCTTAGTGGCACTAAGACATGAATATTGGATGACTAAAGTATACTTCAGATTTTTAGTCTCATTTGAGACCGATTTTCGACATAGGAAACATTCAATTTGGAAATGATATCTAAATAAAAGTTGTAGCACTTTGAGTTATCTTTCCAACGCACTTTGAATTACCTCAATCGGATATCGGGAGAAGAAGTTATAACAGAAATACTGAAGGCTGCGCAGTGTCAACCGGACTACAACCAGTCGACCAAAAATGAAAATTCTTGTTTTTCTCTAGAATTTAAATATTTATTTTCTCAAAGGGCCACCCACGTTTTTGGCAATAAAAACCCCACTAAATTGAAGCATTTAAAGGTAGGAAGAGGTACAATGTGTTTAATCGTGTTAAGTTATAAGTTTCGATTCATGCTAATGTTTGTATGTCAAATGGTACTCCAGTACGACATATCTCTCTATGTTAATGGTTGTATGTCAAATGGTACTCCGGTACGGCATACCCCTCTATGTTGAAGAAATGTTCGTATGTCAAATGGTACCCTCAGGTACGGCATACCCCTTCATGTCAAATGGTGCCTCCGGGTACGGCATGTATGAAAAGTTATAAAGTTAATGTTTTGAAATGTATAGCTTGATCATGAATGCACCTATGACACCTATTGAATTTTTTCAACTCACGGGTTTAATCCCATCTCTACAGATTGAAGGAATTCTACCTCGGGCATGGATGGAGGAGAAGATGGAGAGTGATGCAACAAGCCCATGGAAATCCGGTGAACAAGTGATTTGAATTTATTTTTATGAAATGTTTTCCAATGTTATTTCTTTAATGTTTTGAATAACACAGAATGTGAGAACAAGTTATGTTTTCTTCAAATAAATTACATTTGTTTGTTTTGAAAAATGATTCAATGTTTTTGTTTAAAGTATTTGAAGTATTGTTATTTAAATTATTATCCGAAGATGTAAGCTTCCACTAAAACGTATGCACTTGTTACTAAACTACTGGTGAAGCTAAGTAAAGTAAGTAGCGTTCTGGTCCACTAGGGGTGGGGCGTTACAGCGTGGTATCAGAGCAAGGTTTAGCCAGTTCTTTAGACTAAGTATTTTTTTTAAAAACAAAAGGAAAATGAAAAGTTTGAGGTATTCCATGGCATCGTGCATCCATCCATCAATCTCATCCTATGGCCCAGGTATGTTTATTTTTAAAGTTAATGATTATGTTTATGTTATGATGCTTTGATATGATTTAGAGATGTGTTATTTAAAGATATATAATGGACTTGGGCAAAAGCTAAGGGCTTAAAGGGAATTGCATGATATGAAAGTTTAAATATTTGCATGTTTTCTTTAAGCAAAGGAAAAGTATGATGTATGTGAAAATGCAATAGATATGGTTCGTAGAACAGCTATGGCATATAGAGAAGCATTGAACCGTAGAATTGCTATTCATTCCTATGAAAACTATGTAACTGATTTGACCCGACCGCTTAGCGAACATGTGTATGACATCTATGAGAGATGCGTGACAGCGGTTAATGCTGGTATGGAGATCACGTATATTGAGGCCATAAATAACCTCATACAATCCTTCCCACCTCAATGGGGAGATATGGGAGTCATGGTTAGGGATGAAATGTTAGAAGGCAACCCAAACCTGTTCGAGTTTGAGAGGTATTGCCATGCCCTAATTGATTTATGGGATGATGTAATCCATGAGGAGTTTGAACCTTTGGCTGAGGAAGAAGATCCTGAAGAAGCCAAGGATGATTTAGAAAATGATCCTGAGCCTGAGCCACATGTTGAGATGGACATAGAGTCCGGACCTGAGGCGGAAGACTCTTCCGAAGATGAAGCTCCACCAAAGAAGATTTGTAGAACTTATAGGGATTAGATTTATTGCGCCCTATTCTAAGTGTGGAAGGACACATCGTGGCGAGTGCTTACAAGGGAAAAATGTCTGTTTTCGATGTGGCAAGCCAGGACATATCATTAGGGATTGGCCCACACATACCTAGAAGAAGGATGATAACAGCGACCAGAACCAGAAAGGGAAAGAACGAGTTTTTGCATTGACTCAGAAAGATGCAGAGGAAAACTCGAACGTCATAGTAGGTACTTTATTGATAGCTAATACGCCTGCTTATGTATTGTTTGATTCAGGAGCCACACACTCCTTTGCTTCAACAACTTTTATGGCTAAATCTAGTATTACCTGTGATAAGTCGGAAGGTACATTAGAAGTTAGTATTCCTTCGGGCAACCCTTTGAATACTGATAGAATAGCCAAGTCAGTAAGTATCGAAGTTGAGGGAAAACCAATGGAAGCGAACCTTTACATGATAGAAATGAAGGATTTTAATGTAATACTAGGCATGGATTGGTTAGGTTGTAATTACGCCACCATCCGATGTAAGGAAGTGGAAGTATCATTTCAGAAACCAGGAGAAGAACCATTTTCGTTCCTTGGAATGAAGACAAAACCCCTTATTCGACTAGTATCGGCTTTACAAGCTGAGAAGATGTTGAGAAAAGAAACATCTTAAGGATATTTAGTAAGTATCTTAGGAGGGAAACAAAAGACGATAAGGGTTGAAGATGTACCAGTAGTACGGAAATTTGTAGATGAGTTTCTAGAAGATCTATCTGGTATTCTACCCGATAGATAAGTGGAATTCACCATAGACCTAATTCCCAGGGTGGCACAAGTATCTAAGGCCCCATACTGAATGGCCCCAAAGGAACTACAAGAATTAAAGAAGTAGTTGCAAGAACTCCTAGATATGGGCTTCATATGACCAAGCGTATCTCCATGGGGTGCGCTGGTGTTGTTTGTAAAGAAGAAAGATGGAAGCATGAGAATGTGCATCGATTATAGGGAGATAAATCGATTAACCATCAAGAACAAGTACCCACTCCTGAGGATCGAGGATCTGTTAGATCAACTAAAAGGAGCTAAGGTATTTTCCAAGATCGACTTACGATCGGGATACCATTAACTGAAAGTAGAGACAAAGGATATACCTAAGACAACTTTTAGAACTCGATATGGAAACTACGAGTTTACGGCAATGCCGTTTTGTCTAACCAATGTAACTGCAGTGTTCATGGACCTGATGAATCGAGTGTT
The DNA here is from genome assembly GCF_002742605.1 of Olea europaea var. sylvestris. Classification (NCBI taxonomy): domain Eukaryota; kingdom Viridiplantae; phylum Streptophyta; class Magnoliopsida; order Lamiales; family Oleaceae; genus Olea; species Olea europaea. The sequence continues at coordinate 40,414 of NW_019239414.1, forward strand.
TCATCAATACTTGGATAAGTTTGTCATAGTCTTCATCGATGACATTCTGATATATTCCAAGAGTAAGGAGCAACATGAAGAGCACTTGAGAATAGCCTTAGAGGTATTACGCAAGGAGAAGCTGTATGCCAAATTCAAGAAGTGTGAGTCTTGGCTTGAACGAGTTCGATTTCTTGGACATGTAGTTACTGCCCAAGGGATTGAAGTAGATCCAGCAAAAGTAGAAGCAGTAACCAACTGGAAAGCACCAACAAATGCTGGCGAAGTACGGAGTTTTCTAAGAGTGGCTGGATATTATAGGAGATTCATAGGAAGATTCTCCAAAATAGCTGGACCAATGGTGCAACTTACAAGGAAGGGAGTAAAATTCCAATGGACAGAAAAATGCGAACAAAGTTTCCAAGAACTTAAGCAGAAGTTGATATCAGCACCTGTATTAACAATACCTGAAGGTACGGAAGGGTTTGTTATATACAGCGACGCATCCAAGTAAGGATTGGGATGTGTACTAATGCAGAATGGAAAAGTGATAGCCTATACTTCAAGACAATTGAAGAAACATGAGTAGAACTACCCGACGCATGATTTAGAACTTGTAGCGGTAGTATACACTTTGAAGATATGGCGACACTACTTGTATGGACAGAAGTGTGATATCTATACAGATCACAAAAGTCTCAACTATTTCTTCACACAGAAGGAATTGAATATTCGACAAAGACGATGGTTGGAATTGGTGAACGATTACAACTGCACTATTCACTACCATCCGGGTAAGGCTAATGTTGTGGCTGACGCTCTAAGTAGAAAATCAATGGGACAATTGACGTCACTGCCCACCTCTCAAGTGGAGTTAGTCAAGGACTTGGAAAAGTTGCAGATCGAAGTGGTTACCACACCAGGACAAGTCACTGCTCGTCTAGCAGCTTTAATAATTCGACCTACTCTTAGAGATCGAATTATAGAAGCACAAAATAAAGACTCATTTTTGCAGAAGATTAAGAATGAAGTTGGTACCGATAACAAAAAGGACTTTGGAATAACTGAGGATCAGGCACTGATATTTAGAGGAAGAATTTGCCTGCCTAAGGATGAAACCTTGAGAAAAGAGATATTAAAAGAAGCTCATTCCACCCCGTACATCGCACATCTCGGTGGTACGAAAATGTATCGAGATCTTCGAGATACATTTTGGTGGAGAAATATGAAAAGAAGTATAGGGCTGTACGTGCTGAAGTGCATGGTATGTCAACATGTTAAAGCAGAACACCAAAAACCAGCTGGATTATTAAATCCACTAGATATACCTGAATGGAAATGGGAAAATATCACGATGGACTTTGTGGTTGGATTCCCGAAGTCAGCAAGAGGAAATAATGCTATATGGGTAGTAGTGGATTGACTAATGAAGTCAGCTCATTTTCTTCTAGTTAAAATGACATTCAATTTAGACCAATTGGCACAGTTGTACATTAAAGAGGTTGTGAGATTACACAGTGTACTTGGATCCATTGTGTCTGACAGAGACCCAAGGTTCACGTCCAAATTTTGGAAAAGTCTACAAGGAGCTATGGGAACGAAGCTGAACTTTAGTACAGCATATCACCCTCAGTCCAATGGTCAGTCTGAAAGGACCATCCAAACTTTGGAAGACATGCTAAGAACATGTGTTTTGGATCTAGGAGGTAATTGGGAGTCATACTTACCTCTATTAGAGTTTGCTTATAATAACAGTTTCCAAACAACTATTGGAATGGTACCATACGAAGCTCTCTATGGTAGAAGATGTAGATCCCCTGTTCATTGGGATGAAGTCGGAGAGAAGAGAGTTTTGGGACCAGAAACGGTTGAAAGGACGATCGAGGTAATCGATAAGATCCGTACAAGAATAAAGGCAGCACAGGATCGACAAAAGAGCTATGCAAATACAAGCAGGAAGGATTTATAATTTCAAGTTGGGGATAAAGTGTTTCTGAAAGTAGCACTGATAAAAGGTCTACTTAGATTTGGAAAGAAAGGCAAGCTATGACCCCGGTATATCGGACCTTTCGAGATACTTGATAGAGTCGGAAATGTGGCTTACCGACTAGCTTTGCCACCTGAATTATCAGCAGTGCACGATGTGTTCCATATATCGATGATAAAGAAGTATGTACATGATCCTAATCATGTAGTGAGTTATCAAACCTTAGAGGTATAGAAAGATTTGTCGTACGAGGAACTATCGATCAAGATATTGGATTGAAAAGTGCATAAACTAAGGAATAAAGAGATTCAGCTGGTTAAGATACAGTGGAATCATCATGACATAGAAGAAGCCACTTGGAAAAAAGAAGAAGAAGAAGCCAAAGACAAGTATCCAACACTATTCACCCAATCAGAAGGTAAATTGCAAGGGCGAAATTTTAATTAAGGTGTGGGGGATGTAGAACCCCAAATAATTCTAGACACCTTAGTGCACTAAGACATGAATATTGGATGACTAAAGTATACTACAAATTTTAAGTCTCATTTGAGATCCATATTCGACATAGGAAACATTCGATTTGGAAAATGATATCTAAATAAAAGTTGTAGCTCTTTGAGTTAGCTTTCCAACGCACTTTGAATTACCTCAATTCGATATCAGAAGAAGAAGTTATGATAGAAACACTGAAAACTGTGCAGTGTCAACCGATCGACTGAAACTGCCTGAAATGAAAATTCTCGTTTTTCTCTAGAATTTAAATATATATTTTCATCAATTATTTTCTAAAAGGATCACCCACGTTTTTGGCAATAAAAATCTCACTAAATTGAAGCATTTAACCTCAAACTTAAAGGGCACCCATGTTTTCTCTCTTAAATGAAATTTGACCCTTCATTTGCTTTAAGTTATGGGATATTTACCTATAAATAGGGACCTCATTTTACTCATTTTTTTTTCTCGCACCAAAAGCAAGAGTTTTTACATACTAAAGAAAGAGTTTCCAAGAGAGAAAAAGAGAGGGAGGAAAACTATTTTTCCTAGAAGTTTAAGAAGTGTTTTCAAGCATCAATTCTCAACAGTTTTCAAACATCCAAGGAGTGCATTTCTTTCAACGTCCAAGTTTTATCAAAGTTTTCAATCCAAGTTTTCAAAGTTTCAAAAGCTTCAGTCAAGGTAGGTAGAGGTGCAATGTGTTTAATCGTGTTAAGTTATAAGTTTCGATTCATGTCAATGTTTGTATGTTAAATGGTACTCCGATACGTCATATCCCTCTATGTTAATAGTTGTATGTCAAATGGTACTCCAGTACGGCATACCCCTCTATGTTGAAAAAATGTTTATATGTCAAATGGTGCACTCGGCTACGGCATATCCCTTCATGTCAAATGGTGCCTCCGGGTACGGCATGTATGAAAAGTTATAAAGTTAATGTTTTGAAATGTATAGCTTGATCACGAATGCACCTATGACACCTATTGAGTTTTTTCAACTCACGGGTTTAATCACATCTCTACAGATTGAAGGAATTCTACCTTGGGCATGGATGGAGGAGAAGATGGAGAGTGATGCAACAAGCCCATGGAAATCCGGTGAAGAAGTGATTTGGATTTATTTTTATGAAATGTTTTCCAATGTTATTTCTTTAAAGTTTTGAATAACGTAGAATGCGAGAACAAGTTATGTTTTCTTCAAATAAATTACATTTGTTTGTTTTGAAAAATGATTCAGTGTTTTTGTTTAAAGTATTTGAAGTATTGTTATTTAAATTATTATCCGAAGAAGCTTCCGCTAAAACGTATACACTTGTTACTAAACCATTGGTTAAGCTAAGTAAAGTAAGTAGCATTCCGGTCCACTAGGGGTCGAGGCGTTACATGCACATCACGTCCCAGAAAATGCCTAGAATATTATGAAAATTAGGCTATGTCCCTGCCGCATCTTGGACATTGCCTACACATCGTATCCCAGAAATTGCCTAGAAATGCCTGGAAATCAGGTTACATTCCTACCACGATCAGGACACACCCCGAACATGGTCTGGGCTCCATGCTAAAAAACTGCTTTGAAATGCATGAAAATTAGGCTCTGTCCCTATCGTGGCTCAGATGCGTCCTGAATATGGCCTGCACACCATGACCTAGAAACTGCCTAGAAATGCCTCAAATGAGGTTACATCCCTGTCACGTCCAGGATGCACCCCGGACATGGCATGCACACGGTGCCTAAAAACTGTCGAAAAATGCCTGAAAATCAGGCTGCGTCCCTTTCGTGGCCATGACTTGTCCCGAATTTGGCCTGCACACTGTGTCCCAAAAACTGCCCAAAATGTCTGGGAACATGCATGCGTCCTAACATGGCCTACACACCATGCTTCATTCATTTGATTGAAAATCTGTGGCGCCCCTAACGTGGTCAGGATTCATCCCGAACATTGCCTGTACACCGTGCCCAGAAATTGCCTAGAAATGCCTGAAAATCATATTATGTCCGCGGCCAAGACGCCTCTCGGACATGGCCTTCATATCGTGCCCATAAACTACCTAGAAATGCCTAAAAATCAGATTGCGTCCGCAGCCAGGACGCATCCCGAACATGCCCTGTACACCATGTCCCAGAAACTGCCTACAAATGCTTGAAAATCAGATTGCGTCCACGGCCAGGACACCTCTCGGACATGGCTTGCACACCGTACCCATAAACTACCTAGAAATGCCAAAATATCATATTGCGTCCACGGCCAGGACGCATCCCGGACATGATCTGCACACTGTGTCGAGAAATTGCCTACAAATACTGAAAATAAGGCTGCGTCCTAGACATGTCCTGCACCCCATGTCCAAGAAACCTTAAACCCCAGGCCCTAAATCGTAACCACTAAGCCCTAAACCCTAAGCCCTGACCCTGAACCCTGGATCCTGAACCTTGGACCCTAAACCCTAAACCCTGAATCACTTTCCTTCTAATGAAGGAAATCAGTTTCGAAATTTTTCTTCAAATGGCACAACCAGTAATTACACCACCGAAAAGCCAAGCTTCATGGAAGGACTTCAACATGAAAAAAAAACTTCGGGTGAAAATCTTTCAGTAAATGTGATACCTGCACTAGTCAACCCTGATCGGAAGGAGAAGACAAAGAGAATAGTTCTTCTTCCAGATATCAGATAAAGGGCCAGTAGATAGGCGAAGAAGACAGGAGACTAATTAGCTTAGTACATCAATTTGGATTAAGGAAATGGACTGAATAGCTGAAGAAATGGTTGGTAGAGTGGGAAAACAGTGTCGTGAGCGATGGAATAATCATCTGCGTTCTCATATCAAGAAGGACGTTTTGACTGACGATGAAGAGAGATAGGTAATTCAAGCACATGAAAGACTTGGAAATCATGGCCAAAGATAGCTAAGTACATTCCTGGAAGAGCTGAAAATTCAATAAAGAATCACTGGAATCCTACAAAAAGGAGGCAGATCTCAAGGAGAAAGATAAAGAAAGTAAAAGGAGATAGAAGACAGTCAACATTATTAGAAGATTATATCATAAAAAAGTATTTCAGTAATGGTTCCACCTCCACTAACTCAAATTCCAGCATCACCACCACTATAGCAAATCCTTCCAACGTCGGTACACCACTCTCAAGTGATGAAGACTCTACACCATTTTTTAGTTTTGAATCATGCAATAACGAAATGGATTTCATGAAAACCCTATTTGAAAATAATTAGTCCATCGATTCAATCCCAGTCGATCATTGTCAACCAATGAATCCAGCTGAAGGGACATCTGAGAATACTTATAGCTTCAACATTGATGAAAATTGTAATCATCCCACCATTTTCTTCACTTCCCTGGAGATTTTACAGACAACTAATTCTCAACAGCCTGCTGTAGAATATGTGGAAAATGACTTATTCCATTTTGCTCCAAACCCGATGGGGAATAAATTTTTCCATTCTGAAATTCAAATTAAATCACGGAATTTAATTCTAACTTTCAAAGCGTGGAGACTGAAGCTTCACAGATTTATCCTGATGAGTTGTACTCTTCATATCAATGGGATGGAGACAATGTTGGAAGCGTAAATTTAACAACAAATCTGCCAACGATTAATTAAGGTACAACATTTGGAAGCACAATGGACACGGATTTGATGGACATGGTCTCATCTTCTTAGCTACCTCCTCAATTAAGACCATACAATGGCTTCTTCTAATCTAGTTAATAATTATTATCCTATAATTATTGTGTTTTGGCTTAGTTAAACACTCCATGACTTTACAAATATTAGTAAAACTGAAATCTACTACTTCGTTAGAACTTATTAAAGGGAAATTCAAGCTAAAAAAATCCTAAACCCTGAACCCTAAGCCCTAAACCTCGATGAGGCCACCTCCGATTTGAGACACCCTAATGAGGTAAGGGTGTGTATTGGGGTGAATTTGGGGCATAAGTTGCCCGAAAGGGTTTGGATTGAGTGCGCCGATAATCGTAGCTTTTGGCAGACGGTTATTTATTAGAAACGGCCAATTTTTTGCTTCTCTTGTATACAATTGGACCATTCTTATGATCAGTGTACTACGGTTCCTTCTCCTCCCCCTACAGTTGTTGTGTATCCCCTTGTTTAGGCTGCATCCTTGCCGCAGCCTAGACGAGTCACGGACATTGCCTGCACACCATATCCAAGATACTACATAGAAAAATGTGAAAATCAAGATGTGTCCTTGCAGGATCCTGGACATGGCCTACATATCGTGTCCTGAAAACTACCCAAAAACCAGGTTGCATCCTTGTCATGGACCAAATGCATCCCGAACATTGCCTACACATCGAGTTCTAGAAATCGCCTAAAAATACCTGGAAGTCTGGATGCGTCCCTGCTGCATCATGGACATGGCTTGCACACCGTGTCCATTAAACTGCCCAGAATTACCTTAAAATCAGGTTCCATCCCTACCTTGGCCACGACGTGTCCCGACATGGCCAGCACACCGAGTCCCAAAAATTGCAAAGAAATGCCTGAAAATTAGGCGGCATCCCAGCCACGGCCTGGATGCATCCCGGACATGCCCTGCACACCGTGCCCACAAACTGCCTAAAAATTAGGTTGCATCCCTACAGTGTCTAGGACGCGTCCCAGACGCGGCCTGCACACCGTGTCCAACAACTTCCTAAGAATGCCTGGAAATCAGATGCATCCCTACGTAGCCCTGATGCGTCTTGGTCATGGCCTGAACACCATGTCCCTAAAACTGCCTAGAAATGCCCGAAAATAAGGTTACGTCCCTGTTGCGTCCTGGACAAAGCCTGCACACCGTGTCCAAAAAACTGCCTAGAAATGCCTGGAAATCAGGCTGCATTCCTGTAGCAGCCCCAACGCGTCCCAAAAATTGCCTGCACACTAGGCCGAAAAAATTGCCTAGAAATTCCCTACCACGGCCTAGACGCGTCCCGGACACTGCCTGCACACCTGGCCCCAAAAGCTGCCTAAAAATACCTAAAAGTCAAGATGCATCCCCGTCGCATCCTGGACATGGCCTGTACACCGTGTCCCAGAAACTACCCAGAATTGCCTAAAAATTAGGCTTCGTCCTTGCCATGGCCATGCCATGTCCTTGACATGGCCTACACACCGAGTCCTAGAAATTGCCAAGAAATGCCTAAAAATCAGGCTGTGTCTTTGCCGAGGCCAAGACACGTCCCAGACATAGTCTGCACACCGTGCCCATAAACTGCCTACAAATGCCTAAAAATCAAGCTGCATCCCTACCACGGCCAGGACACTTCCTGGACGTGCCCTGCACACTATGCCCAAGAACTTCCCAGAATTGCCTGAAAATCAAGTTGCATCCCTATCATGGCCTGGATGCGTCCTGGTCATGGCCTGCACACCATGTCCTAGAAACTGCCTTAAAATGCCTAAAAATCTGGTTGTGTCCCTACCTCGTCCTGGACATGGCCTGCACATCGTACCCTAGAAACTGCCTAGAAGGGCCTAAAAATCATGCTGCATCCCTACAATAGCCTCGACGTGTCTCGAACATTGTCTGCACACCGTGTCTAAGAAATTGTCGTGAAATACGTGAAAATCAGGATGGCCTGCACACCGTGTCCCATAAACTATCTAGAAATGCCCGAAGCCAGGTTGAATCCCTGCCGCGGCCCAGACGCATCCCGAATATTGCCTACACACCGTGTTCCACAAACTGCCTAAAAATACCTAAAAGTCAGGATGCATCCTTACCGCATCCTGGACATGACCTGCACGTTGTGTCCCAGAAACTGCCCAAAACAGCCCAAAATTTAGGCTCTGTCCTTGCCATGGCCATGATGTGTCCTGAACATGGCCTGCACACCGAGTCCCAAAAATTGCCAAGAAATGCTTGAAAATCAGACTGCGTCCCTACCGCGGCTAGGATATGTCAAGGATATGGCCTGCACATCGTGCCCACAAAAAGCCTACAAATGCCTGAAAATCAGGATGCATCCCTACCACGGGCAGGACGGGTCCCTAACGTGGCCATGAGGCATCCCGAACACGGCCTACACACTGAGTCCCAAAAATTTCCAAGAAATACCTGATATTCAGTCTGCATCCCAGTCGAGGCCAGGATACATCTCGAACATAGCCTGCACACCGTGCCCACAAACTGCCTATAAATGCATGAAAATCAGGATGCGTCCCTACAACGGCCAAGATGCGTCCCAGATGTAGCCAACACACCGTGCCCAAAAACTTCCCACGAATGCCTAAATATCAAGCTACGTTCCTGACGTAGCCCAAACGCGTCTCAATCAAAGCCTACCCACCGTGTCCCAAAAAACTGCCTAGAAAAGCCTATAAATCAAGCTGCGTCCCAGTCGTGTCCTGGACATGGCCTGCACACCGTGTCCTAGAAACTATCTAGGAATGCCTGGAAACTAGGCTACATCCCTGCCACAACCCAGATGCATCCCGAACATTACCTGCACATCGTGTTCCAGAAACTACTTAAAATTACCTGAAAGTCAGGATGTGTCCCTGCCGCATCTTTGACATGCCCTGCACACCGAGTCCAAGAAACTGCCTAGAATTGCTTGAAAATGAGGCTTCGTCCCTACCGTGGCCATGCCATGTCTTGAACATGGCCCGACATCGAGTCCCAAACATTGCAAAGAAATGCCTAAAAATCGGGATGCGTCCTTATCGCGGCTAGGACGCGTCCTGGACATGGTCTGCACACCGTGCCCACAAACTGCCTACAAATGCCTAAAAATCAAGTGGCGTCCCTACCACAATCAGGCAAGTCCCAGAAGTGGCCAGCACACCGTGCCTAAAAGCTTCCTAGAAATGCTTGAAAATCAGGCTGCATCCGTGTCGTCGCGGGAAGCGTCCCGTTCATGGCCTACACACCATCTCCCAGAAATTGCCTAGAAATGCCTAAAAATCGAGCTACGTCCTTGACGCATCGTGGACGTGGCTTGCACACTGTGTCCCAAAAACTGCCAAGAAATGCCTTGAAATCCGGTTGCATCCCTGCAACAGCCCAAACACGTCCCGGACATTGCCTGCACATCGTGTACCAGAAAACTATCTAGAAATACTCGAAAATTAGGATACGTCTCTGCAGCATCCTGGACATGGCTTACACTTTGTGACCACGAAACTACCTAGAAATGCTTGAAAATCAGGCTGCGTCCCTACCGCGGCTAGGACATGGCCTGCACACTGTGTCCTAGAAACTACATACAAATGCCTAGATATTAGGCTGCATCCTTATCGCGGCCCAGACGATTCCCGAACATGGTCTGCACACCGCGTCCCAGAAATTGCCTAGAATATCATGAAAATCAGGTTGCGTCCCTGCCGCATCTTGGACATTTCCTGCACACCGTGTCCTAGAAATTCCCTAGAAATGCCTAGAAATTAGGTTGCATTCTTGCCATGATCAGGACACATCCTGAACATGGTTTACATGTCGTGCCAAAAAATTGCCCTGAAATGCCTGAAAATCAGGCTCCGTCCCTGCCTTGGCTCGGATGCGTCCTGAACATGGCCTGCACACCATGACCTAGAAACTGCCTAGAAATTCTTGAAAATGAGGTTACGTCCTTGTCACGTCTAGGATGTATCCTGGACATGGCCTGCACACCATGACCTAGAAACTGCCTAGAAATTCTTGAAAATGAGGTTACGTCCTTGTCACGTCTAGGATGTATCCTGGACATGGCCTGCACACAGTGCCCAAAAATTGTCAAAAAATGCGTGAAAATCAGGCTACGTCCCTTTCCTGGCCATGACTTGTCCCAAATTTGGCCTGCACACCATGTCCCAAAAACTACCCAGAATGTCTGGGAAAATGCATGCACCCCTAACATGGCCTGCACACCGTGTTTCCTTCATTTGGTTGAAAATCTGCTTGCGCCCCTAACGTGGTCAGGACGCGTCTCGAACATTGCCTGCACACCGTGCCCACAAACTGCCTAGAAATGCCTGAAAATTAGATTGTATACGTGGCCAGGACACCTCTTGGACATGGCTTGTACACCGTGCCTATAAACTGCCTAGAAATGCCTAAAAATCAGATTGCGTCCACGGCTAGGATGAATCCCGAACAAGGCCTGCACACCATGTCCTAGAAACTGCCTAGAAATGCTAGAAAATAAGGTTGCGTCCTGGACATGTCATGCACACCGTGTCCCAGAAACCGTCCTAAGCCCAAAGCCCTAAGCCCTGACCCTAAACCCTAAACCATTTTCCTTCTAATGAAGTAAATCAGTTTCATAATTTTTCTTCAAATGGCACAGCCAGTACTTACACCACCGGATAGCCATGCTTCATAGAAGGACTTCAACATGAAAAACAAACTTTGGGTGAAAATCTTTCAGTAAATGTGATACCTGCACCGGTCAATCCTGATCGGAAGGAGAAGAGAGAGAATAGTTCTTCTTCCGGATATCAGATAAAAGACCAGTGGATAGGCGAAGAAGACAGGGGACTGATTAGCTTAGTTCATCAACTTGGATTGAGGAAATGGGCTGTAATAGCTGAAGAAATGGTTGGTAGAGTGGGAAAACTGTGTCGCGCGCGATGGAATAATCATCTACATCCTCATATTAAGAAGGACATTTTGACTAACGATGAAGAGAGATGGTTAATTCAAGCACATGAAAGACTTAGAAATCGATGGGCATAGATAGCTAAGTACATTCCTGGAAGAACAAAAAATTCAATAAAGAATCACTAGAATGCGATAAAAAGGAAGTAGATTTCAAGGAGAAAGATAAAGAAAGTAAAAGGAGATAGAAGACAGTCAACATTATTATAAGATTACACCATAAAAAAGTATTTCAATAATGGTTCCACCTCAACTAACTCAAATTTTGGCACCACCACCACTGCAGCAAATCCGTCCAACGCCGGTACACCACTCTCTCTACACCATTTTTCAGTCTCAAATCATGCAATAAAGAAATGTATTTCATGGAAACCCTGTTTGAAAACAATCAGTCCATCGATTCAATTCCAGTCGATCATTGTCAACCAATGAATCCAGCTGAAGGGACATCTGAGAATACTTATAGCTTCAACATTGATGAAAATTATAATCATCCCACCATTTTCTTCACTTCCCTAGAGATTTTACAGACAACTGATTCTCAGCAGCCTGCTATAGAATATGTGGAAAATGACTTATTCCATTATGCTCCAAACCCTATGGGAAATAAATTTTTCCATTCTGAGAATTCTGATTTAATCATGGAATTTAATTCTAACTTTCGAAGCATGGAGACTGAAGCTTCGCAGATTTATCCTGATGAGTTGTACTTTTCATATCAATGGGATGGAGGCAATGCTGGAAGCGTAAATTTAACAACAAATCTACCAACAATTAATCAAGGTACAACCTTTGGAAGCACAATGGACACGAATTTGATGGACATGGCCTCATCTTCTCAGCTGCCTCCTCAATTAAGTCCATATAATGGCTTCTTCTAATCTAGTTAATAATTATTATCCTATATTTATTGTGTTTTGGCTTAGTTAAACACTCTATGACTTTACGAATATCAGTAAAACTGAATTCTGCTGCTTTGTTAGAACTTAGGAAAATTCAGGCCAAAAAAAAAACCCTTAACCCTAAATTCAGGCCACCTCCGACTTGAGACGCTCTGGTGAGGTAAGGGTGTGTACTGAGGTGAATTTGGGACATAAGTTGCCCGAGAGGGTTTGGATTGAGCACGCCGGTAATCGTGGCTTTTGGCAAACAGTTATTTATTAGAAGCGACTGATTTTTTGCTTCTCTTGTAAACAATTGGGCCATTCTTATGATCAGTGTACTATGGTTCCTTCTCCTCCCCTACAATTGTTGTGTATCCCCCTGTTTAGGCTGCATCCTTGCCGTAGCCCAGACGAGTCCCGGACATTGCCTACACACCGTGTCCAAGAAGCTACATAGAAAAACGAGGAAATAAGGATGTGTCCCTGCAGCATCTTGGACATGGCCTACACACCGTGTCCCAAAAATTGTCTGAAAACCAGGCTGCATCCCTACCGCGGACCAGACGCGTCCTGAACATTGCCTGCACATTGTGTTCCAGAAATTGCCTAAAAATACATGAAAGTCTAGATGCGCCCCTGCCGCATCCTGGACATGGCTTGCACACCGTGTCCATGAAACTGCCCAGAATTGCATGAAAATAGACTCTGTCCCTGCCTTGGCCATGACGCGTCCCAGACATGACCTGCACACATAGTCCCAAAAATTGCAAAGAAATGCCTAAAAATTAGGCGGTGTCCCAGCCACGACCTGGATGCGTCCCAGACATGGCCTACACACTGTGCCCACAAACTACCTACAAATGCCTGAAAATTAGGCTGCATCCCCACAGTGGCCAGGACGCGTCCCGGACGCGGTCTGCACACCGTGTCCAAAAACTTCCTAGGAATGCCTGAAAATTAGGTTGCACCCCTGCATAGCCCTGATGCGTCCTAGTCATGGCCAAAACATCGTGTTCCAGAAACTGCCTAGAAATGCCTGAAAATTAGGCTGCGTCCCTGTCGCATCCTAGACAAAGCCTGCACACCGTGTCCCAAAAACTGTCTAGAAATGCCTGGAAATTAAGCTGCATCCCTACAGTAGCCCCAACGTGTCACGAAAATTACCTGCACACTGGGTCGAAGAAATTGCCTAGAAATACGTAAAAATTAGAATGTGTCCCTACAACAACCTGGACATGGCCCACACACCATGTCCCAAAAATTGCCTAAAAATGCCTGGAAACCAAGCTGCATCCCTACCATGGCCCAGACGCATCCCAGACACTATATGCACACCGTGCTCCAGAAGCTGCCTAAAAATACTTGAAAGTCAAGATGCATCCCTGTCCCAATCCTAGACATGGCCTGCACACCATGTCCTAGAAACTACCTAGAATTGCCTAAAAATTAGGCTCCGTCCCTGCCATGGCCGTGACGCGTCCCGGACATGGCCTACAAACCAAGTCCTAGAAATTGCCAAGAAATGCCTAAAAATCAGGCTGTGTCCTTACCGAGGCTAGGATGCATCCCGGACAAAGCCTGCACACCGTGCCCACAAATTGCCTATAAATGCCTGAAAATCAAGCTACATCCCTACCACAGCCAGGACACGTCCCGAACGTGCCCTGTACACCGTGCCCAAAAACTTTCCCGAATTGCCTAAAAAATAAGTTGCATCCCTATCGTGGGCCGGACGCGTCCTGGTCATGGCTTGCACATTGTGTCCTAGAAACTGCCTAAAATTTTGGCTGCCTCCCTGCCTCATCCAGGACATGGCCTGAACACCGTGTCCCAGAAATTGCTCGCCAAGAAGGACCTGGAAATCAAGCTGCAACCCTACAGCAGCCTCGAAGAGTCCCGAACATTGTCTGGACACCGTGTCCAAGAAATTGTCGAGAAATACGTGAAAATTAGGATGACCTGCACATCGTGTCCCTAAAACTATCTAGAAATGTCCGAAAACCAGGTTGAATCACTACCACGGCCCAGACATGTCCCGAACATTGCCTGCACACTATGTTCAACAAACTACCTAAAAACACTGAACATGGCCTGAAAATTAGGCTGCGTCCCTACCGCCACTAGGACATGTCCCGGATATGGCCTGCACATCGTGCCCACAAAAAGCCTGCAAATGCCTGAAAATCAAGATGTATCCCTATCGCAGCCAAGACACATCCCTGTCGTGGCCATGAAGCGTCCCAAACATAGCTTGCACACTGAGTCCCAGAAATTGCCAAGAAATGCCTAAAAATCTGGCTGCATCCCGAACATGGCCTGCACACCGTGCCCACAAACTGCCTACAAATGCCTGAAAATTAGGATTCGTCCCTACTGCAGTAAGGATGCGTCCCGAACATGGCCTACACACCATGCCCAAAAACTTTCCACAAATGCCTGAAAATCAAGCTACGTGCCTGACGTGGCCCACACGCGTCTCAGTTAAGGCTCGCACATCCTAGAAATTGCCTAGAAATATTGAGAAATCAGGTTGCATCCCTGCAGCAGCCCAACGCGTCCCAAAAATTGCCTGCACACCGTGTCAAAGAAACTGCCTAGAAATACGTGAAAATCAGGATATATCCCTGTAGCATCCTGGACATGGCCTACACATCGTGTCCCAGAAACTGTCTAAAAATACCTGGAAACTAGGCTGCATCCCTTCCACGGTCCAGACGCGTCCTGAACATTGCCTGCACACCGTGTTCCAAAAACTACTTAAAAATACTTGAAAGTTAGGATGCATCCCTGCCGCATCCTGGACATGCCTTGCACACCATGTCCCAGAAACTACACAGAATTGCTTAAAAATCAGGCTCCATCCCTACCGTGGCCATGACGCATCCCGAACATGGCCGGCACATCGAGTCCTAGAAATTGCCAAAAAATACCTGAAAATCAGCCTGCATCCCTACCGCGGCTAGGATGCGTCCTGGACATGGCCTGAATACCATGACCACAAACTGCCTACAAATGCTTGAAAATTAGGCGACGTGCCCACCACGATCAGGACGCGTCCTAGACGTGGCCTGCACGTCGTGCCCAAAAACTTTTCAAAAATGCGTGAAAATTAGGCTACGTCCCTACCGTCACCTAGAGGCGTCCCATTCATGGCTTGCACACCGTGCACCAGAAAATTGTCTAGAAACACCTGAAAATCAAGATACGTACCTGATGCATCTTAGACTTGGCTTAGACACTGTGACCCAGAAACTTCCTAGAAATGCCTGAAAATAAGGTTGCATCCCTACCCCGGCCAGGACATGGCTTGCACATCGTGTCCCAAAAATTGTGTAAAAATGCCTAATATTAGGAAGCATCCCTGTCGCGGCCCAAACGAGTCCCAAACTTGGCCTGCACACCGCGTCTCAGAGTTTACCTAGGATATCATGAAAATCAGGCTGCCTCCCTGTCGCATCTTGGACATTGCCTGCACACCATGTCCTAGAAACTGCGTAGAAATGCCTAGAAATTAGGTTGCGTTCCTGCCATGATTAGGACGCATCCCGAACATGGTCTACATACCGTACCCAAAAATTGCCCTCAAATGCCGAAAAATTAGGCTCCGTCCCTGTCGTGGCTAGGATGCGTCCTAAACATGGCCTACACACCATAACCTAGAAACTGTCTAGAAATGGCTGAAAATTAGGCTACGTCCCTACCACGTCCAGGATACGTCCCGGACAAGGCTTGCACACAGTGCCCAAGAATTGTCGAAAAATGCTTGAAAATTAGGCTGCTTCCCTTCCGTGGCCATGACTTATCCTGAATTTAGCTTGCACACCATGTCCCAAAAATTGCCCAAAATGCCTGGGAACATGCCTGCGCCCCTAACATGGCCTGCACACCATGCTTCCTTCATTTGGTTGAAATCTACTTGCGTCCCGAACATTGCCTACACACCGTGCCAACAAACTGCCTAGAAATGCCTAAAAATTAGATTGCGTTTGTGGCCAGGACGTCTCTCGAACATGGCCTACACACCGTGCCCATAAACTGCCTAGAAATACCTAAAAATCAAATTGCGTTCGCGACCACGACCCGTCACGAATATGGCCTGCACATCGCGTCCAAAAAATTGCCTAGAAATGCTGGAAAATAAGGCTGCGTTCTGGATATGTCCTGCACACCGTGTCCCAGGAACCCTAAACCCCATGCCCTTAACCGTAAGCCCTAAGCCCTAAATCCGAAGCCCTAAGCCCTGAACCCTAGACCTTGGATCCTAAACCCTATACCCCGAACCTAGACCCTGAACCCTAGACCCTAAAGCCTAAACCATTTTCCTTCTAATGAAGTAAATCAGTTTTAGAATTTTTCTTCAAATGGCATAACCAGTAATTACACCACCGAAGAGCCAAGCTTCATGGAAGGGCTTCAATATTAAAAACAAACTTCGGGTAAAAATCTTTCAGTAAATGTGATGGCCGCACCGGTCAATCCTGATTGGAAGGAGAAGAGAGGTGGTAGTTCTTCTTCCCGATATCAGATAAAAGGCCAGTGGATAGGCAAAGAAGACAGGAGACTGATTAGCTTAGTAATACAATTTGGATTAGGGAAATGGGTTGTAATAGCTGAAGAAATGGTTAGTAGAGTGGGAAAACAGTGTCGCGAACGATGGAATAATCATCTGCGTCCTCATATCAAGAAGGACATTTGGACTAAAGATGAAGAGAGATGGTTAATTCAAGCACATGAAGGACAAGGAAATCGATGGGCGGAGATAGCTAAGTACATTCCTGGAAGAACTAAAAATTCAATAAAGAATAACTGGAATGCTACAAAAAGGAGGCAGATCTCAAGGAGAAGATAAAGAAAATAAAAGGAGATAGAAGACAGTTAACAGTATTACAAGATTACATCATAAAAAAATATTTCAGTAATGGTTCCACCTCTACTAACTCAAATTTTGGCAGCACCACCACTATAACAAATCCGTCCAATGCTAGCACACCACTCTCTGATGATGACGACTCTACACACTTTTTCAGTTTCGATCATGCAATGATGAAATGGATTTCATGAAAACCCTATTTGAAAACAATCAGTCCATCGATTCAATTCCAGTCGATCATTGTCAACTAATGAATCCAGCTGAAGGGACATCTGAGAATACTTATAGCTTCAACATTGAAGAAAATTATAATCATCCCACCATCTTCTTCACTTCCCTGGAGATTTTACAAACAACTGATTCTCAACTGCCTGCTGTAGAATATGTGGAAAATGACTTATTCCATTATTGTGTTTTAGCTTAGTTAAACATTCTATGACTTTACAAATATCTATAAAACTGAATTTTGCTGCTTCGTTAGAATTTATTAAAAGGCAATTCAGGCAAAAAAACCCTAAACCCTATACCCTAAACTGTACGCCCGAAACCCTAAACCGTAAGCGCTAAACCTCAACCTGCCTCGACAGATTAGGGCATTGGTGCAGATCGACAGACATGGATTGCCCAGCTTTAGAGGTTTGTAGTTTAAGCTATCATTATTGCATTTTTCTTGTACAAGGAAGTAGTACTTCCTCATTTACTTTGTTCATTTTTAATTTTTTAGTTGTTGCACTATTGCTTTTTGGAGGTCACGTTTATGCCCCCTCCTTCCCTGTACTCTTGATTTTTATGAAATAAATACGATTGGGGAACCCTTAACCCCCATCAACCTTCCTTGGTGGATCCTAAAAAGTCATTAAGGATGTGTAGATGTCTTTACTAAAATAAAATTAAAGAAAAAACCTAAGCCCTAAACCTCGATGAGGCCACCTCTGACTTGAGACGCCCTAGTGAGGCAAGGGTGTGTATTGAGGTAAATTTAAGGCATAAGTTGCTCGAGAGTGTTTTGATTGAGCGTGCCATTAACCGTGACTTTTGGCAAACAGTTATTTATTAGAAGTGACCATTTTTTTGCTTCTAATGTAAACACTTGGGCCATTCTTATGATCAATGTACTACTATTCCTCCTCCTCCCCCTATAGTTGTTGTGCATCTCCCTGTTTAGTCCCCTATTACTAGGACTGACAAGGTGACGTTTGTCGAGCCAAAGAAACAGTGGGTGCTAGTTTTAGCAGTGCCTTCTGTGCTTCCCACTACTACTACCGCAGTTGTGACAAAGTCATTATTTGCACCAGCAGTTCCTACATCTACTCCATCACAGTTTATCCAGAGGCACCTCCGTATATTTATTCAATTACTGAGCCTACTCAAATGCTCCTATCGAGGTGCCCACTTCTCCTATTATTACTTCCATAGCTCCTATTCCCATAGCTACTACTGATGTACGCCCTGAGTCGACACATATCAGTTCTCCACCATTGAAGACACACACAGATGGTACTCAGTTAGCACAGGGATCAGGTACCAGGAAAGTTCCTCAAACCACCTTCACCCGATCTTTCTATAATAGCTCCTACACAAAATAAGGTGAAAGAACATATACAGAGAGACATAGATGGCATGGGCCTTGGAGACTACGTGCAAAATGCAGAGGACGATGTCCCTACAGTTAGCAGGTCCCATGATTCAAATGTTGTAGCACAGAGTACCATGAGATTAGACGCTCCCGCTTTTCTCCCAACATTCAATGCACCACCATCTGAACAGTACTTTTCACCAAAGCAGGCTCCTTCACTTAGGTGAGACCCCACTCCAATGAGCGAGCTAGACAACATAGACTACTATGATCAGAAAGTGTTTCAGACCCGATTGATGTCTATGTACTACAACCCGAAGATTTACACTTAGGAATACCCTTGAGTAGCTTCCACTAGTTTTTTGTTCGTGTCCTGTTTATATTGTTTGCATTTTATCTTGAGATATTTGTTACAACTTACATTTGCTGGAGGTCAGGTCTATGCCCCCTCCTCTAGTTGTATTCTCGCATTTCATTATATAAAATAAACCACACTAGTGGTATTTGGTTAAAAAAAAAACCCCTAAGCCCTAAACCCTAAGTCCTAAACCATAAACCTAAACCCTGGACCCTGGACCCTGAAACCTGAACCTGCACCTACACCCTAAACCCTAAACCATTCTATTCTATTGTCTACAAAATTACTCAAATTTTATTTGAAAATCGATCAATTTTTCGCTTAAAATAGCTTCACTCAAAAATATTTTCTTATTTTCGGACGTTGTGTTTTTGTTATGTGTTCTTTCTGAAGCAAGAGAGTTCGTAGTAGGCGATGAAAATAATTTATGGTCAGTTCCATCTTCTATTGACGAGTTCAACAAATGGGCTGAGAAAACACGATTTCAGATCAGGGATTCTTTAGTTCTAAAGTATGATTCCAAGAGTGATTCAGTGCTAGAAGTGACCGAGGAAGACTACAAAATCTGTAACAACGCCAATCCAATAAAATAACACCATGATGGAGAAACTACAATTTCGCTGGAAAAATCAAGTCCATTTTTCTTCATCAGTGGAGCTGAAGAACATTGCCAGAAGGGTCAAAAGCTAGAGGTTATGGTTCTATCCTATAAACATGGCTTCGACCACCAATCTACAGCGCAGGCACCTTCTCCTCAGCATCACCATCACCACTACCATGCACTGGTGCTAGCCCCGACTAACGGTGGTACTGGTCTGAAGGTGACAGAGGGGTTTATTTCTAGCACTACGACGGTGGGAAGTTATGTTTTGTTGTGTAGACTAGTTTTATTATTCATGCGTTCTAACGTTGAGCTACATTTTATTTTCATTATTCTTTGTCACGTATATATTTCCTGGTTTTAATTCTAAATTAATTTCAAAAAACCCTAAGACCCAAAAATTACCTAAAAATGCACAAAAATCAGGTCGCGTCTCTACCGCGGCCAGGATGCATCACGAACTAGCCCTCCACACCGTGCCCACAAACTACCTAGAAATGCCTGAAAATCAGGCTGTGTCCCCACCTAGCCTGGACGTGTCCTAAATATGGTCTGTGCACCGTGCCCAAAAACTGCCCAAAATTACCTAAAAATCAGGCTCTGTCCCTGCCGTGGCCTGAACGTGTCGCTGACATGACATGTACACCGTGACCCAGAAATTGACGAGAAATGCCTAAAACTCAGGCTGCATCCTGGACATCGCCTATGCTCCATGCCCCGAAAACTACCTAGAAATGCCTAGAAATCAGGTTGCATCCTTGCCGCAGTCCAGACGAGTCCCGAACATTGCCTACATACTGTGTCCAAGAAATAACATAGAAAAACGTGAAAATCAGGATGTGTCCCTGTAGCATCTTGGACATGGCCTACACGTCGTGTCCTAAAAACTGCCTGAAAATCGACCTGCATCCCCGTCATGGATCAGACGTGTCCCGGACATTGCCTGCACATCGTGTTCCAGAAAACTGCCTAAAAATACCTAAAAGTCCAGATGCATCCCTGTCGTATCTTGGACATGGCCTACACACCGTGTCCATGAAACTGCCCAGAATTGCCTGAAAATTAGGCTCCGTCCCTGCCTTGGCCATGATGCATCCAGGACATGGCCTGCACACTGAGTCCCAAAAATTGCCCGAAAATTGGGTGACATCCCAGCCGTGGCCTGGATGCGTCCTGGACATGGCCTGTACACTGTGCCCACAAACTGCCTACAAATACCTGAAAATTAGGCTGCATCCCTACCACAACCCAGAGGCATCCTGGACATTACCTGCACATTGTACTCTAGAAGCTGCCTAAAAATACCTGAAAGTTAGGATGTGTCCCTGTTGCATCCTGGACATGCCCTGCACACCGTGTCCCAGAAACTACCCAGAATTGCCTGAAAATCAGGCTCCGTCCCTGCCATGCCATGACACGTCCCGAACATGGCCTACACACCGAGTCCTAGAAATTGCCAAGAAATGCCTGAAAATAAGGCTGTGTCCTTGTCGAGGCCAGGACGCGTCCCGGATATGGCCTACACACTGTGCCCACAAATGCCTGAAAATCAAGCTATGTCCCTACCACGGCCAGGACGCATCCCGGACGTGTCCTGCACATTGTGCCCAAAAACTTCCCAGGTATGCCTGAAAATTAAGCGGCGTCCCTATCGTGCCCCGGGCGCGTCCTGGTCATGGCTACACACCATGTAGTAGAAATTACCTTAAAATGCTTGAAAATTTTGCTGCGTCCCTGCCTCGACCTGGACATGGCCTGCACACCGTGCCCCAGAAACTGCCTAGAAGGGCCTGGAAATCATGTTGCATCCCTACAATAGCCCCGACGTATCCCAAACATTGCTTGCACACCATGTCCAAGAAATTGTCGAGAAATACATGAAAATCAGGTTGGCCTCCACACCGTGTCCTAGAAACTATCTAGAAATGCCCGAAAACCAGGTTGAATCCCTACCACGACCCAGAGGCATTTTGGACATGCCCGCACACCATGCTCCAGAAACTGCCTAAAAAAACCTAAAAGTTAGGATGCATCCTTGTCGCATCCTGGACATGGCCTGTATATCGTGTCCTAGAAACTACCCAAAATTGCCTGAAAATCAGGCTCCGTCCCTGCCATGGCCATGATGGGTCCCAAACATGGCCTGCACAACGAGTCCCACAAATTGCAATGAAATGCCTAAAAATCATGTTGTGTCCCTTCAGCGGCTAGGACATGTCCTGGATATGGCCTGCACATCGTGCCACAAAAAGCCAACAAAATGCCCTGAAAATCAGGATGCATCCCTACTGCAGCTAGGATGCATCCCGAACTTGGCCTGCACGCCATGCCTAAAACATCCTAGAAATGACTTAAAATCAGGTTGCGTCCCTGCTGTGGCCCAGACGTGTCCCGTTCATGGCCTACACACCGTGTCCCAAAAACTACCTAGAAATGCTTGAAAATCAGGTTGCGTCCCTGCCGCATCTAGGCCGTGGCCTATACACCGTGTCCCAAAAATTGCCTAGAAATACATGAAAATCAGGCTGCTTCCCTGCCGCATCCTGGGCATTGCCTGCACATCATATCCCAGAAATTGCCTAGAAATGTCTGGAAATCAAGTTGCGTTCCTGTCGTGATCAGGGTGAATCTCTGACATGGCCTGCGCAACGTATCCAAAAACTGCCCAAAATTACCTGAAAACCAAGCACTGTCCTTGTCGTGCCCAGATGTGTCCCGGATGTGTCCCGTACAACATGACCCAAAAACTGACGAGAAACGCCGAAAAATCAAGTTGTTTCTACGACGCGGACTGCACACCATGCCCAAAACCTTCCTAGAAACGCCTAAAAATCAGGCTGCATCCTTGTCGTGGCCCAAACTTGTCTCAAATTTAGCCTACACATTGTGTCCCAGAAACTGCCCAGAATGCCTGGGATGGTGCCTGGGTGCCTGACGTGGCCTGTACACCGTACTTCCTTCATTTGGTTGAAAATTTTCTTTTGCCCCTGATGTGGTCGAGATGTGTCCCTAACATTTCCTGCACATCGTGCCCACAAATTGCCTAGAAATGCCTGAAAATCAGGTTGTGTCCCTGTCGCGGCCAGGACGCGTCCCAAAAATGGCCTGCAGATCGTGACCACAAACTGCCTAAAAATGCCTAAAAATCAAGTTTCGTCCCTACCACGGCCAAGACTCGTCCCGGACATGGCATGCACACCAAGTCCCCGAAACTGCCTAAAAATGCCTGAAAATAAGGCTGTGTCCTGGACATGTCCTACACCCTATGTCCTAGAAACTCTAAATCCTAAATCATAAGCCCTAAACCTTAAGCCCTAAACCCTTAGCACTAAACCAAAAAACTTTTCTCTCTCTAGCCCAAAACGCTCTCCCTTCTCTCTAGAATGGGAGACAAAGCACAGACCTTCAAAAATCTCGACCCACCACCCGATATTCCACCTTTACCCGGTGGATTTCAACCCCAAACAACACAAGATCAACAACAAAATCAAAATATTACTGTTTTGGAAGCGATTGGATTGATTTCTAATAAGAACAATGATGGCACGTTTCCCAATGTCATCAAAACTTCATCTTCTGGAGTGATTCAGGATCTGGGACCATCACCAATGATTCCAGAAGGGCCGAAAACCCTAGGGGTGGTGGAGATTGCATCTGAATCGCCCAAAATTGGCAGATCGAATCCCGAGGGGCCGATTTCTGATTTTTCAATTAAACCCTCTATGGAGCTCAGACACATGCACGCGCCATATCATCTTATTACCCATGAGAAGGAGAACCTTCGTCTAAAAAATGGTCCAATTCCGACCTCGGACGCCCCCTCACCGGCGATCGCAAGTTACGGCTAGTCACTCGGAAAATCGCAGATTCTGGCCAATCCTGAACTCGTTTCGGAAAACAGAAGATACCGTGATGATCAGCATGAAATTACGCATCTACCTGTGAAAAATCATAATTTTCTGACACCGTTGGAAAATCGCCGCCGGTCAATGGCCGGCGCGTGGTGGTCACGCGCCGGTGACCCTTCAGCAGAATGTGGAGAATTTTGTTACGGACCCAGTTCCATCATCGGATTTGCCACGGGAGGTCCCTACAGTAATTAATCAAGCTAGGAAGTCATATGCAGCTGCAGTTTCTGGTAAATCTGTAGTCTCTCAAGCTGAGCGTAGCCAACGGAAGTCTTTTGCACAGGTTTTGCAAGCCCCACCGGACTCCAATGACCATAGGTTCACATCTAAGGAACCTTTCATGCATATGGGAGAGCCAGCGGTTGCCTTTACCGAGGAAGAAGAGGACTTTCTTTCTGAACCGTATAAATTTACTCTTGTTGGCAAATTCACACGTCGCAAGCCCTCCATGATTAAGGTACGTGACAGCTTTCAAAAATTTGGTTTTTGTGGTGATTATATGATTGGACTTATTGATGTGACTCATATTCTAATACACTTGGCACATGAGGATGATTACTCATGCCTATTTCTCAAGCCCTCTTGGTACATCGATTGTTGTCTCATGCGTGTTTTTAAGTGGACGCCCAGCTTTAATCCTAAGCATGAGACTCCTATTGTCCCTGTTTGGGTTTCATTCCCATTATTGCCCATTCACTTTCGGGCAAAGAGTAGTTTGTTTGCCCTGGCTAAGGCCATTGGAATCCCACTACGTATTGATGAGGCCACTTCAGATTTACGACGACCTAGTGAGGCACGGGTATGCATTGAGGTTAATTTGGAGTATAAGCTTCCAGATAGGATTTGGATTCAGCGTGAAAAGTGTGGAGGATATTGGCAAACAGTTGTCTATGAGAAGAAGCCTGATTACTATTTTCGGTGCAGACATTTTGGTCATACTAAGGAGCATTG